>NC_135803.1:151140824-151183324 GCF_964213995.1 Mustelus asterias | reverse complement strand
CCCATCCAAGTCTCCGATCACCCGGGGGCTTCAATGGCCTCCAATCCCCTTCGGCATGACCATGGCACCTGCAGTGCTGACCCCACAGTGGCACAGTGGTTAGCACCGCTGCCTCAGTGCCAGGGACCCAGGTTTGATTCCCGGCTTGGGTCACTGTCTGTCCGGAGTCTGCTTGTTCTCTCCGTGTCTGCATGGGTTTCCTCCAGGTGCTCCTGTTTCCTCCCACAGTCCAAACGATGCGCTGGTTAGGTGCATTGGCCGTGCTAAATTCTCCCTCAGTGTACCCGAACAGGCACTGGAGTGTGGCGATTAGGGGATTTTCACAGTACTTCATTGCAGTGTTAATGTAAGCCTGTTTGTGACACGAATAAATAAACTAACTCGCTTGAGGGGCAATGCACCATATTAAGCACAGCCACACACTCACGCATGGCCAAGCCACCTAACCTGCACATCTTGGGACACTAAGGGTCAATTTAGCATGACCAGTGCACCTAACCTACACATCTTTGGAGTGTGGGAGGAAACCAGAGCACCTGGAAAAAACACATGCAGACACGGGGATAACATGCAAACTCCGCACAGACAGTGACCCAAGGCCAGAATTGAACCTGGGTCCCCTGGCGCTGTGAGGCAGCAGTGCTAACCACTGTGCCACCGTGCCGTCCCCTCCATAACAATAGTCGTTACATTTCTGAAAGCATTTGCTGGTGACATACCAATGCAATCAGCACAATAGAAATGCAAGTAACATTAAGAATGGTGCAGAAGGTGAAGTCGCATGGGATCAGAGGTGAGCTGGCAAGGTGGATGCAAAACTGGCTTGGTCATAGAAGACAGAGGGTAGCAGTGGAAGGGTGCATTTCTGAATGGAGGGCTGTGACAAGTGGCGTTCCTCAAGGATCAGTGCTGGGACCTTTGCTATTTGTACTATATATAAATGATTTGGAGGAAAATGTAACTGGATTGATTAGTAAGTTTGCGGATGACACAAAGGTTGGTGGATTTGCGGATAGCGATGAGGACCATCAGACGATACAGCAGGATATAGATCGGTTGGAGACTTGGGTGGAGAGATGGTAGATGGAGTTTAATCTGGACAAATGTGAGGTAATGCATTTTGGAAGGTCTAATACAGATAGGAAATATACAGTAAATGGCAGAACCCTTAAGAGTATTGATAGGCAAAGGGATCTGGGTGTACAGGTACACAGGTCACTGAAAGTGGCAATGCAGGTGGAGAAGGTAGTCAAGAAGGCATACGGCATGCTTGCCTTCATCGGCCGGGGTATTGAGTTTAAAAATTGGCAAGTCGTGTTGCAGCTTTATACAACCTTAGTTAGGCCGCACTTGGAATATAGTGTTCAATTCTGGTCGCCACACTACCAGAAGGATGTGGAGGCTTTGGAGAGGGTACAGAAAAGATTTACCAGGATGTTGCCTGACATGGAGGGCATTAGCTATGAGGAAAGGTTGGAGAAACTTGGTTTGTTCTCACTAGAACGATGGAGGTTGAGGGGCGACCTGATAGAAGTCTACAAGATTATGAGAGGCATGGACAGAGTGGATAGTCAGAAGCTTTTTCCCAGGGTGGAAGAGTCAATTACTAGGGGGCATAGGTTTAAGGTGCGAGGGGCAAGGTTTAAAGGAGATGTACGAGGCAGATTTTTTACACAGAGAGTAGTGGGTGCCTGGAACCCGTTGCCAGGGGAGGAAGTGGAAGCGGATACGATAGTGACTTTTAAGGGGCGTCTTCACAAATACATGAATAGGATGGGAATAGAGGGATATGGTCCCCGGAAGGGTAGGGGGTTATAGTTCAGGTGGGCAGCATGGTCGGTGCAGGCTTGGAGGGCCGAAGGGCCTGTTCCTGTGATGCAATTTTCTTGGTTCTAATATGAGAACAACAAAATGATTACTAGGCGTTACTAGACTTCAGGGCTCAGCTGACAATTACTGACAGTGTGGTGATCGCACAGCAGATTTTTAATCGTGGCCGGCCCTCCCCAGTTGTTTGTGACGATGAACTCCCAGCAGACACCGGATCCAGAGTCAGTGTGTGCGCAGAATTTGGGTGGAAATTAGTGTTTTCCTGCAATTTGGGAACAGCTGCATTCTGGAGCACGGTACATAACGTCCAAAGCTAATCTCAGAGAGAACATGTGGCTGATTGTCAGCACCGCTTTGCACAGTAAGCCTATTTAGCAGGTAGTGTATTGTGTTCACACTTGGGTTCACATGGAGTGCAAACTGATGTGAGGAAAATCTCGATGTTCTCCTGGCAATGATGCAAGCAAGAGAAATGCATTTGGCCGTCTCAACCCAATATCTCTGATGCGAACACAACGTCCTGGTAAATATTTGTCCCTCGCAAAACATTATTTAAAAAGAAAGGTTATCTGTCCATTACTGTTTGTGGGAGTTTGCTGTGTGCAATTTGGCGAATGCGTCCACTGGCTGTGAAGCGCTTTCAGACATCCTGATGCAGGGTATATCGCCGTTCCTTCGCAGTCGCTGGGTCAAAATCCTGGAATTCCCTCCCTGACAGCATTGTGGGTCAACCCACAGAACATAGACTGCAGCGATTCAAGAAGGCAGCTCACCACCCATCTTCTCAAGGGCAACTATAAGTGTGAGGTGGTTCATTTTGGCAGGTCAAATAGGATGGCGGAATATAATATTAATGGTAGGACTCTTGGCAGAGTGGAAGATCAGAAGGATCTTGGGGTCCGAGTTCTTAGGATGCTCAAAGCAGCTGTGCAGGTTGAGGCCGTGGCTAAGAAGGCGTATGGTGTACTGGCCTTCATCAATCGAGGAATTGAGTTTAGCAGTCGTGAGATAATGTTGCAGTTATATAAGACCCTGGTCAGACCACACTTGGAGTACTGTGCTCAGTTCTGGTCGCCTCATTACAGGAAGGATGTGGAAGCCATAGAAAGGGTGCAGAGGAGATTTACAAGGATGTTGCCTGGGTTGGGGAGCATCCTTATGAGGATAGGTTGAGTGAGCTCGGCCTTTTCTCCTTGGAGAGACGAAGGCTGAGGGGTGACCTGATAGAGGTATATAAGATGTTGAGAGGTATTGATCGAGTGGATAGTCAGAGGCTTTTTCCCAGGGCTGAAATGGTTGCCACAAGAGGACACGGGTTTAAGGTGCTGGGGAGTAGGTACAGAGGAGATGTCAGGAGTAAGTTTTTCACTCAGAGGGTGGTGGGTGCGTGGAATGGGCTGCCAGCAACGGTGGTGGAGGCGGATTCGATAAGGTCTTTTAAGAGACTTTTAGATAAGTACATGGAACTTAGTAAGATAGAGGGTTATAGGTAAGCCTAGTAATCGCTAAGGGAGGGACATGTTCGGCACAACTTTGTGGGCTGAAGGGCCTGTATTGTGCTGTCGTTTTTCTATGTTCGATGTTCTAACTAGGGATGGGCAATAAATGCTGGCCTAGCCGGTGACACCCATGTCCCACGAATGAATAAAAGAAAGCACTTTGGGACATCTTTAGGCCGAGAAAGGAGCCAGTTAAATACAGGCTTTTCCTTTTTTGTGCAGTCACCTCTTGAATTCAGATGTTTGCTTTTCCAATTCTAAAAACTCACCAACAAATTTAAAAAGCCCTTCATAATAAAAATCTCCCCAACCTTAGAAACGAAAGGAGGGTTCGGGGGGGTGGGGACCCGGAAGGCCCGTTTGGTTAAAGGCTGGGCTGGCTGAACACAAATGAACTGGTGACTGGAGTGAGATGTCCGTCTGTCAAACTGCGAGGAGTCGAAGTGGCCTCGGCAAAGGGTGAAAAGGACAGCGAGAGGGTGACGGAAAAAAGCCAACCAATTATCATGCTCATTCTATTGATTCTGGGGAGTCGGTTGGCTGGACGGCTGGTTTGTGAAGCAGAGCAACGCCAACAGCGTGGGTTCAATTCCCGTACCGGCTGAAGTTATACATCAGGCCCCGCCTTCTCAACCTTGCCTGAGGTGTGATGACCCTCAGGTTAAATCGCCACCAGTCAGCTCTCCCCCTCAAAGGGGAGAGTGGCTTATGGTCATCTGGGAGTATAGAGGCACAGTGGCACAGTGGTTAGCACTGCTGCCTCACAGCGCCAGGGACCCGGGTTCAATTCTGGCCTTGGGTCACTGTCTGTGTGGAGTTTGCACATTCTCCCTGTGTCTGCGTGGGTTTCCTTCGGGTGCTCCGGTTTTCTCCCACAGTCTGAAAGATGTGCAGGTTAGGTGTAGTGGCCATGCTAAATTGCCCCTTAGTGTCCAATGATGTGCGGGTTAGGTGGATTGGCCGTGCTAAATTGCTCCTTAGTGTCAGGGGGATTAGCAGGATAAATCCATGGGGTTACAGGGATAGGGCCTGGGTGGGATTGTTGTTGGTGCAGGCTCAGTGGGCCGAATGGCCTCCTTCTGTATTGTAGACATTTGATGGCGACTATACCTTATATCTCCATTCATTTAATATTTTTTGAATTTGCCACGAGATCCAAATCCTGACCTGTAGCCAACTTCATTTTGGAAAAATACAAGCCTTGACATCGCGCTCTAATTAAGGTCATGCTTGCAATTTGGAGAGCACGGCCATTAATTATTGAAAACCATCAGTCTGCCCCTTGTTTGCCTGAACGTGGGGAAGAGTGCTGACAACCTGCTACCTACATGTGGGCATTCTGATAAAGCTCACCTATCATGGGAAACTTGAGCGTGAGGACAGGAGTGGAGTGAGTTATGAGCAGTCGGACCGTCCCACTACTTGCTGGAAATTAATCAGTTGTTTGTTCCCGATGTTAAGTTCGACAGTCGCCATAAATCCTTTATCAGCATATTTAACTGTGGCTGCAGGGAGGCTGCATGGGCCATTAAACTCTGTAATGTTTAATGATCGCTTAACTGTGACGTTTTACTGTACAAGTCCTTTCATGATTGCTTATCAGCTCATTTGACTTTAAATGGAAGTTGCTTAGTTTAATTGCTGTTCAAAACCTGTTTCCTTATGAGGAATGTACTGCAGGTATCGTGAAAATTGCCACATCCATCGCCAGGAGAACGTGATTCCCCCCATCCGCCCAATGTCATTAGGGCAGCATGGTGGGCACAGTGGTTAGCACTGCTGCCCCACAGCGCCAGAGAGCAAGGTTCAATTCCAGCCTCGAGTGACTGTCTGTGTGGAGTTTGCACATTCTCCCCGTGTCTGCATGGGTTTCCTCCGGGTGCTCCGGTTTCCTCCCACACTCCGAAGATTGGCCATGCTAAATTGCCCCTTAGTGTCCAAAAGTGTGTAGTTTAGGCGGATTGGCCATGCTAATTGTGCGGGATTACGGGGATAGGACGGAGGGGAGGGCCTGGGTGGGATGCTCTTTCGGAGAGTCGGTTCAGACTCGATGGGCCGGATGGCCTCATTCTGCACTGTAGGGATTCTATGTTTCTACTCTGGTCATAAATAAAAATGGAAAATGTTGGAAAACCTCAGCTGGTCTGGCAGCATCTGTGGAGGGAGAAATCGAGTTAACATTTTGGGTCCACTATGATTCTTCATCAGAGTTGATATCCCAATGTCATGTTGTGAATCCGGGATTCATATAAATAGATGACTTTTGAATTTGTTGGCTTGAAAGTTCTGATTGCTTAGAAAAAAAAGACTAAAGCCACATTCAAGTGACTTGGGATCACAGTCAAAGATGGCTAGACATTTGCATCACTGTACCTTCTACATCCTAGATCTATTGAAATTGAGGCAGCCTGTCTACAACACAGAAACAGGAACCACGGTTGCCTTGGAAGATACGAATGAGGACCATCTCCTATCAAATTAGCAAAGCATCCCAACAATCATATGGATACTCAACTGGGTGGAAACAAACCATGAATGAATTCCCAGCAATGATCTAATCAAGGTAACTGAATTACACTTGCCATGACCATATTTGCCCCCCTGGGCAATTGGGGAGAGAAGGTCATGTGACATACCAACCCTTTGTCTGTTTCTCTGTAGAACTGGGTGAGAAACTGAGATGCTAAAAGAAGACCCTGAGTGGGTTCTTTGCCATGTTCTCTCTGTCTTTCTCTCTCCGTCTGTCTCTCTCTCACTCCACCCAACTGGTAAGTTTTGAACCCTGTCTGTTCATTTTGACTATCTAGGGGCTGCAGACAGAGATTTGAAAAAAAATTCAATCCGGTGTTGCTGTCTCCAGAACAGATAAATCATCCTTCTGCACCTTTCAACTATCTTGATGCAGTGAGCAGTAGGACTGCCAAGTGAGTCCAGAAGCAGACAAGTCACCAATCTTCAGGAGTTGAATACCCCCTTAACTTTACTGAAAGCAAATTTGTTTAATCTATCTTCCTCACCTGCCTGATCATGTCTTTATGGTCATAGCACTTAAACAGTTAAACAAAGATATCCACTTTAAATAAACCTCTACCCAGCCTGAACAGGGATTGAACCCTGTGCTGTTGACACCAGTCTGACACACATTGCATCATGTATGTTGTAGTCTGGAGTGATGGATAGTGATGGTGGAAGCTCTAATTTCTCTACATGACCCACCAGGAATCTCTCCCACTCTCACCACCTGACATTGGAATGTGTTGGAATCTATTTGTATATATTGGAAGGATTTACACGTTGATACGCAACCTGCTGGGTTGCGTGATGAACTCATTTTCTCACGTATCAAGTCCTGGAGTGGGACTTGAACCAAGAGCTGCTGGGCAAGAGGCAGAGACACTACCCACTGCACCACACAACCTCCCACATTGGACGATATCTAATGACAATCTGTAAAGTGCTATTGGCAATATGATTGTATGCAGTGTGCATTTTAATAGAATCCTACAATGCAGAAGGATGCCATTTGGCCCATCAACTCTGCACAATCTCACCCAGGCCCTATCCCCAGAACCCCATGCATTTACCCTAGCTAGTCCTCCTGACACTAAGGGGAAATTTAGCGTGGCCAATCCATCTAACCCGCACATCTTTGGATTGTGGGAGGAAATCGGAGCACCCGGAGGAAACCCACGCAGACACGGGGAGAATGTGCAAACTCCACACAGACAGTGACCCAAGCCAGGAATTGAACCTGGTTCCCTGGCGCTGTGAGACAGCAGTGCCAACCACTGTGCCACCGTGCCGCCCCAAGGTATTCACCTTTTCATTAAAATCCTCTTTATGTCTGATGCCTAAGGACTCTCCTTCTAACCCAGCCCCTAGCTGCAAGAATAGCTATTTAATTAACTGACCAATTACACAAGTCAGATAAGTTCATTCAGCCCCAATTACACAGGTTGGACAGGGCCTATCACTCTTTTCCTGGGACTTCCTCCTGAGGTCCCTGCATCAGTGCCAGATTGTTTAAATTGCTGGGTGTTTCCAGAGGCGATGCCTATATGGATTTGGGGAGGCAATGGCACTGGACTACATAGAAACATAGAAACCCTACAGTGCAGAAGGAGGCCATTCGGCCCATCGAGTCTGCACCGACCACAATCCCACCCAGGCCCTACCCCCACATACTTTACCCGCTAATCCCTCTAATCTACGCATCCCAGGACTCTAAGGGACAATTTTTAACCTGGCCAATCAACCTAACCCGCACATCTTTGGACTGTGGGAGGAAACCGGAGCACCCGGAGGAAACCCACGCAGACACGAGGAGAATGTGCAAACTCCACACAGACAGTGACCCGAGCCGGGAATCGAACCCGGGACCCTGGAGCTGTGAGGCAGCAGTGCTAACCACTGTGCTACCGTGCCGCCCGTGGGATCCAGTGACCCAGGGCAATGCTCTGGGGGCCACCACGGCAGATGGTGAAATTTGAATTCAATAAAAATCTGGAATTAAAAGTCTACCGATGACCATGAAGCCATTGTCGATTGTCGTAAAAACCCATCTGGTTCACTAATGTCCTTTAGGGAAGGAAATCTGCCGTCCTTACCTGGTCTGGCCTACATGTGATTCCCAGAACCACAGCAATGTGGTTGACTCTCAAATGCCCTCTGAAACAGAGGGCAGTGAGGGATGGGCAATAATCATAGAAATCATAGAATCCCTACAGTGCAGAAAGAGGCCATTCGGCCCATCGAGTCTGCACCGACCACAATCCCACCCAGGCCCTATCCCCATATCCCCACATCTTTACCCATTAATCCCTCTAACCTATGCATCCCGGAACACTAAGGGCAATTTAGAATGGCCAATCAACCAATAAATGCTGGTCCACCCAGCAATGCCCACATCCCATCAAAATGAAGTGAAAAAAATATGGTAACGGCAACAGACTTTCACACGTGTATCAGTTGACACCTTCTTATATGTCTCACACTGCTGCTGGCTGTCGGGTTCTCCCAATCTCCCAGATAATCAGGAGAATAACGTGATATATGTATATATTGTATGGGGATTGGAGTACAGACTGCCCCTTTGAGAGCTCCCAGTGTTCAAGTTACCATGTGATTCTTTATTCTGCCTTTGTCCATAGGGGCCTATATAACAAATATGTTTCATTGATGGTGGATAGGTTAATGTCATCTTGAAATTTTGTACTTAGATACTTAGTTCGATTGGGTGTCATTTGAGTGCATTTATTTCCTAATAGGATCGCTAAAATGTGAATGGCTGGTGAAGTGACTCTGTCTGTGATTCATGCACAGTAGTACTTAGATGCGAACGTAATTAATCTCATTGTGGTGCTCCCTGAGCCCAGGTGCCACTATTGTTTCGCTCAGAGATGCAAACTTTGCACCAAAGCTATGAATCAACCTTTGAAAGAGATGCATTGGCGGGGTCACTGAGCATTGGGTTCAACTTTTGCTGTAAACACATTAATAAAGGTGGACAGCAAACACAACCTTGCGGCATCTCATAAGCAAACAGTTTATTTTCCTAGTCTCTGAGTCCCTTGGACTGTCAGTTTGCTCCAAAGTAAATGTGGCTCTTCAAGTCCCACACAGATTTGAAAGGCCTGCGTTGATAGAGCACCGTTCACAACCTCAGAATGTCCCCAAATGCTTTGCCGACATTGTACTTTTTGAAGTGTAGTTACTGTTGTAATGCACAGCACATGTCGCCTTGGAGAGGCGATGGCCTAGTGGTATCATCGCTAGACTATTAATCCAGAAACCTCAGCTAACATTCCAGGGACCCGGGTTCGAATCCCTCCACAGCAGATGGCGGAATTTGAATTCAATTTTAAAAATCTGGAATTAAGAATCTACTGATGACCACGAAACCATTGCCAATTGTCAGGAAAAAACCCATCTGGTTCACTAACATCCTTTAGGAAAGGAAATCTGCCATCCTTACCTGTACTGGCCTACATGTGACTCCAGAGCCACAGTTAACTCTCAACTGCCCTCAGGCAACTAAGGATGGTCAATAAATGCCACAACACCCATGTCGCATGAAAGAATAAAAATAAACAGCAATGTGATCATGACCAGATAGTTTGCTTTTTGTTACAGTTGAGGGGTAAATATTGACTGTAACTTTGGGGATAAATGCCCTAACCTGCTTGAAAATAGGACCAAAGGATCTTTGACATCCACCTGAGAGGGCCTTGGTTTAACACCTCATCCAAAAGATGTATGTCCAACAGGGTGGCACTCCTTCAATACTGCACTGTGGTGTCATCCCAAATTTTTACGGCAATATCTTCCATACAAATACTGTGGCAACAAGAGCACATCAGAGGCTGGGAATTCTGTAACGAGTAACTCACCTCCTGACTCTCCAAAGCACAAATCAGGGATGAGTGCAGCTCCAACGACACTCAAGAAACTCAACAGCATCCAGGACAAAGCAACCTGCTTGATAGGCACCCAATCCACCACCTTCAACATTCACTCCCTCCACCACCGACACACAGTGGCAGCCATGTGTACCATCTACAACATGCACTGCATTAGGTCCAAAGATGTGCAAGTTGGGTGGATTGGCCATGCTAAGTTGTCCGTTAGGGTCCAAAGATATATAGGTTAGGGGGATTAGCAGGGTAAATACACGGGGTTACGAAGATAGGACCTGGGTAAAATGTTCTGTCTGAGAGTCAGTGCAGACTCGATGGGCTGAATGGCCTCCTTCTGCACTGTAGGGATTCTATAAAGTCACCAAAGCTACTTAGGCAGACCAGTTTTGTTTGGTGATGGCGGTTGAGGAGGGCAATGAAGGGTTAACAGATGCTAATGTATGACACAGATATCAGTCAGTCACGTGTTAGACTCTCTCTCTCTCTCGAGAGGATTTTCTAGTGGATTTCCACAGTAACTTCATTGCAGTGTTAATGTAAGCCTTCTTGTGACACTAATAAATAAAAGAGAGAGAGAGGTTGGTACATCCTGCCTGGGAGCATCATGCCCCCCCTAGTTTCGAACACTAATAAACAAGTGTTAAGCAGATACCTGAGTATCAATATAGTCTGTCTACCAACCGAGGGCCACACCTAGAGTCCACAGATAGAAGAACTATCTCAGAACAGGCAAGATATAATCGGATGATTAAAACACTAGAAAGTGCAGGTATAAAATCTCATTCAAAGGAATGTACCTCGGACTATGCAACACTGCCTTAGTACCACAGTGTAGTGTCAAAGCTGTTTAATCACAAGACCTTGAGTGGACCTTGAATCCACAACCTTCTTAAGCTGTGTTGAGAACTACCCTGACAAAGTCACGGTTAACACTTGATGATCAATTGCAACAAATTACTTGGTCCAATACCTTTATTGTACTTCACTTTAAATCTCTGACTCCTTCTATCTGAGTCATGGGGATTTGGGACAGGAGTTGTCGCGAGGTTGAACCTGCCACTTTTCAAGTGATGAAGCTTACGCACATATCCTTTCTGGATGTACCACACAGCTTAGTATGGCTCCTGCTCTGACCAAGACCGCAAGAAACCACAAAGGTTTGTGAATGTAGCCCAATCCATCACGCAAACCAGCCTCCCATCCATTGACTCCATCTACACTTCCCGCTGCCTCGAAAAAGCAGCCAGCATAATCAAGGACCACCCACACACCCCGTACTCTCTTCCACCTTCTTCCGTCGGGAAAAATATACAAAAGTCTGAGATCACATACCGACCGACTCAAGAACAACTTCTTCCCTGCTGCTATCAGACTTTCGAATGGACCTACCTCGCATTAAGTTGATCTTCCTCTCACCCTAGCTATGACTATAACACTACATTCTGCACCCTCTCCTTTCCTTCTCCCCTATGAATGATATGCTTTGTCTGTATAGCGCGCAAGAAACAATCTCAATCTCAATAAATGTGACAATAATAAATCAAATCAAAAATCAAATCAAATTGCATCTTTGGACAGATGAATATGCAATTCATGCCAACATATTGTAGGTGATTTGTTAAACAGCGAGGAAGGGATAGGCTCAAACAGAACCACTTAAAAAAATGAATGCAAAATGTAATGAGCTCCCTTCACCCTTGAAGGAAGCAGCCCTTCAAGCGAGCTTGTTAAACTACTGCACAGATAGACATGAGAAACATAAAATCATAATGAGCAGTCAATCAGGCAGCTCTGATCAGCTCATCCCCAGTGGCAAACTATTAACTACGTCAGCTTTGTTGACATCAGATTTGTACGGCTGCCTCACGAACATTTCAGAACAAACATACATGGTGAAAAAACAAATAACTCGGTGATGAAATTGGAATATGCTCAGATGACCATCCAGATGCTTTGTCCACTATTTTGACAGTGGGATTAAGAACAGAAGACTGATGTTTGTACGGTGACTTCCACAATCCCAAGGCTCACACTTTGATGCACTTTTAGTTTTAAAGTTTAATTATTAGTGTCACAAGTAGGCTTACATCAACACTGCAATGAAGTTGCTGTGAAATTCCACTAGTCGTCACACTCCGGCGCCTGTTCGGGTACACTGAGGGAGAATTTAGCATGACCAACGCACCTAACCTACACATCTTTAGGACTGTGGGAGGAAACCAGAGCACCCGGAGGAAACCCACGCAGACATGGGGAGAACGTGCAAACACCACACAGACAGTGACCCAAGCCAGGAATTGAACCCGGGTCCCTGGCGCTTTGAGGCAGCAGTGCTAACCACTGTGCCACCGTGCCACCCACAAGAATATAAGAATGTAAGAAACAGACCATTTGGCCCTTCGAGCCTGCTCTACTGTTCAATAAGATCATGGCTGATCTTTGACCTCAGTTCCACCGTAACCACAGATCCCTTCGTACCCAAAAATCTGTCGACCTCAGTCTTGAATGAACTCAAAAACTGAGCCTCCAGATAGATAATCCCTAAGAATCACAGCCCTCTGAGTCAAGGAATTTCTCCTAATAGTCCTAAATGTCAATATCTATCCTGAAGCTCCTTAAGAAGTTTATATATTTCAATGAGACCATGGGGGGAATTTTCCCGTCCGACCCACCAGGGGAATCGTACTGGGCAGAGGGCAGTCCATGTAAGGGTCCGTTGACCCTGGGTGGGATTTTCCAGTTTTGGGGCGAGCGCAGCTGGAAATTCCCGCCCAAGCTCTCATTCCTGTAAATTCGAGGGAATAAAGGCCGGGTTCACTCAAACTCTCATCGCAGGATAGTTTCCTCATCCTAAGATTCCGTTTAGTGAACAGTCATTACACTCCCTCCGGGGCAAACATAACCTTCTATTAGGTAAGGCCAGGAATGTATATGCAGCGCAGGACTCCAGGCGTGGTCTTACCGAGGCCATACATAAAACTACACCAATCCCTTTGTTTACAGTAAATGAGGTACTTTTGAAGTATATTGGCAGTTGCAGTGTAGAATTGGGCGTAGGCAGGAATGTGGGGTTGAGATTGAAATCACATCCCACCCGATGTTCCGGCCGCTCTCGCCCCAATGCCAGAAAACCCTGCCCGAGGCCAATGGACCTTTGCATGGTGCGCGTGTCCCGCCCGCTTCAATTCCCGTGACGGGCAGGACAGGACGATTCCACCCAAAGAGTTCAAGAAATCATCTCCATTTCAAAAAGAAACCAATCCAATAGCTCATCAAGTAGACTGAGTGAAAACAAACCCAGTTATATTCTATGTTTGGCTGCGGATTGCAGCCGATCTCAAATAGGGGTGGCAGAGTGGCACAGTGGTTAGCACTGCTGCCTCACAGCGCCAGGGACCCGGGTTCGATTCCGGCCTCGGGTCACTGTCTGTGTGGAGTTTGCACATTCTGCGTGGGTCCCCTCCGGGTGCTCCAGTTTCCTCCCATATTCCAAAGATGTGCGGGTCAGGTTGATTGGCCATGCTAAAATTGACCCTAGGGGGATTAGCAGGGTAATTATGAGGTGTTACGGGAATAGGACCTGGGTGGGATTGTGATTGGTGCAGACTCGATGGGCTGAATGGCCGGCAGGGATTCTATGATTATGTACATTGTGTAGTTCTTTTTAAATAACCAATAACATTCTAACGGGGGAAGATTGGCTCTTATGGTGGAGGGGCAGATAGGAATGGGGGTGGAAAGGTGTCCATGAGACACTTGAATCAGCCAAACAAGAGCTTTAAGTGCTTGGATAGATTACGTGACCGCATCTCGCTTGGGATGCTGGGCGGAGCAGGCTGTCGAAACAGGAAAGATATCTGTCGCTAGACTTGAAGAAGCTTTATTATAGACTGCTGTTTTCTCCAGGGTGTACAGAACTCTATGAAACCCATTCAACCTCAGAGTACAAACCTGCTCAAGCTCACAACAGTTTCGCCAGAACTAAACTCTGTGAAGTGGAACTTAATGAAAAGATTGTCAACGCGAGTTTCACTATTCATGTTAAAAGTTAACAGGAAATGTGGGGTACACGCAGAACAAATTGCGGTGGGGTGGCTGGGTGTGGCGGGGGGAGGGGTGCAGAGATGAGTTAATGTTTTGTTCTGTGGATGCTGCATCAAAGCTCACGTATTGATCAAGTTCCACAGCTCCAACTGTTGTTGTAAGGCCTTGGTGACAGTTCCTTAGATCCAAAGAAGTCTTCAGAGTTATAAATAGTTCATCCATAAATCTTTACTGAATCAAAGAATAGGATTCCTGCAGTGCAGAAGCAAGCCACTCAGCCCATTAAGCTGCACCGACTTCGACAGAGCATCTTACCCAGGCTCTATACTCCTAACCTCACAAATTTACCCCATTAATCTCCCTAACCTGCACATCTGGGGCAATTTAGCATGGCCAATCCACCTAACCTGCACACCTTTGGACTGTGGGAGGAAACCGGAGCACCCGGAGGAAACCCACGCAGACACGGGGAGAACGTGCAGACTCCGCGCAGACAGTGACCTGAGGCTGGAATTGAACCCTGGCGCTGTGAGGTAGCAGTGCTAACCACTGTGCCACCGTGCCGCCCTGAGCTACCTCAACAGTAACATGACAAATTCAGATGGTTATCCAAGGCTGGAATCGAACCCGGGTCCATAGTGCTGTGAGGCAGCAGTGCTAACAACTGTGCCACCGTGCCTCTTAGACCTATCGATAAATATATAGTGAAGGTATAATCTGGGGGCTGTCTACATGCTTGCTTGCACACAGCTCTGTCCAACACTAGACTGACCCTGAGTCTGGGTCATGCGCTGCCTTACATCACAGTGTGAGCAGTGCTGTACTCAGTCCCACATTAAACCTATATGTACCCGACCCTTATATGACAACAATTTACCTTGTCAAGTGCCTTTAGCCCAGTAAAACAGCCAAACACTTCATGGGAATGTTGGCAGACAAAATTCGAGATGTGCCAAAAGATGGAATATTTGGACAGTTGTTGGTCAGAGAAATAGCTCTTAAGAAATGGAGTAAAGGAGAAGCGGACAGGTTTAGGGAGGACACTCCAAAGATTAGGGCCAAGGGTTGCCAACTCTCCAGGATTGGCCTGGAGTCTCCAGGGATTGAAGATCAATCTCCAAGACACTGATGTGCCAATGCACCTAACCAGCACATCTTTCAGACTGTGGGAGGAAACCGGAGCACCCAGAGGAAACCCACGTAGATATGGGGAGAACTTGCAGACTCCACGCATACAGTGACCTGAGGCTGGAATTGAACGCGGGTCCCTGGCGCTGTGAGGTAGCAGTGCTAACCACTGTGCCACCGTGCCGCCCTGAGCTACCTCAACAGTAACATGACAAATTCAGATGAAATTCCTTCATTGATTTAATGGATCATCACTAGCAGCAGCCAAAGGGATTTTGTACAGAATAATCTGTTACTGAATGTCATACAACGTGACTTCAACCCCGAGGTATTTCAGTGAACAGCTGATAAAATGGGCACAGACAGCTGACAGTGCAGACAGGATTATCAACGTCTGACAAGGAAAGAAACTCTGACGTTTCAAGGAAGGACCCTCCATTCAAACTGGACATTGTCACAGGAGCAATCGAATCAATTGTCGCTTGAATGGAACATTATAGAGATATCTACAGCATGAATCCTGCACAAAAATGTCCACTTCTACAACAACATATTCAAGGATTAGGAATCGACTGCCTAAATCGGACTCAAATCCAATTGGAAACCCGTTGGGATGGTATTGTTCTCTGATTTCTGCCTGGAAGCAAAAACAGAAAACGCTGGAAAATCTCAGCGGGTCTGACAGCATCTGTGGAGAGAGAACAGAGCCAATGTTTCGAGTCTGAGTGGGTTTTTGTCAGAGCTGACTCAAAACTCAAAATTTTCCAGTCCCATTCGCTGCTGGAATCATAACAGGAAAATTCGGCAGAACATTTAAAGGTCCGTTGACCTTGGGTGGGAATTTCCAGTCTTGGGGTGCGCAGAGCTGGAAAATCCTACCTATTAGTTCTGTTCTCTCTCTATAGACGCTGTCAGACCTGCCTAGATTTTCCAGCATTTTCTATTTTTGTCTCAGATTCCAGCTCCCACAGTCATTTGTTTTTAAGCGCCTGGAATCAAGTTGGACAATCCCTATTTAATGAGCAAACTCAGACCTACAACAATGAAAGCTTTATTGTGTTTTTAACAGGCGGGATTTTCCTCCCACTCCCTGGTGTGTTTCACGGCAGTGAGAGGCGGCGCGTGATGGGATTTTACAGTCCCGCCAATGTCAACAGGGTTTCCCATTGAACGCACTCCTCGCCACTGGGAAACCCGCAGCAAGGATGCGCCATCGGCTGGACTGTAAGATCCCGCTGGCGTGAACAGCAGCAAGATTTCGGCAAATGTAATAAAACATCCAAAGATGCTTCATGGGAGCGCTTCACAAACTTTGACGCCAATCAATAGAAGTGGATTTGTGGACGGGCAACCAGCGGGAGAGCTACATCACAACAATGTCTATGATTTATTGCAAAATGACACTATCATTCATTCAACCTCAAGTAAGGCATGGCTGTAGGTAATGGAAAATGTCACAGTGTCCAAAGCTGTGCAGGTTAAATGGATTAGTCATGGTAAATGTGCAGGTTACAGGGATAGGTGGAGGAGTGGGTCTGTGTAAGATGCTCTTTAAGAAGTCTAACAACACCAGGTTAAAGTCCAACAGGTTTATTTGGTAGCAAAAGCCACTAGCTTTCGGAACTGTTCCTTCGTCAGGTGGGTGGGAGTTCTGATCACAAACAGAGTTCAAAGACACAAACTCAATTTACATGAATAATGATTGGAATGTGAGTCTTTACAACTAATCAAGTCTTAAAGGACACATCAGTGCCTTGGAGTGAGCCTTTAAGACTTGATTAGCTGTAAAGACTCACATTCCAATCATTATTCATGTAAATTGAGTTTGTGTCTTTGCGCCCTGTTTGTGACCAGAACTCCCACCCACCTGATGAAGGAACAGCCTGTTCTGAAAGCTAGTGGCTTTTGCTACCAAATAAACCTGTTGGACTTTAACCTGGTGTTGTTAGACTTCTTACTGTGTTTACCCCAGTCCAACGCCGGCATCTCCACATTAAGATACTCTTTCACAGATTTGGTGCAGACTTGATGGGCTGAATGGCCTCCTTCTGCACTGCAGAGATTCTATGGATTCTATGGATCAGCTGGGAAAAAGATGTGCAGGTTAGGTGCATTGGCCATGCTAAATTTCCCCTTAGTGTCCCAGGATGCATATGTTAGAGGGATTGGTGGGGTAAATATGTGGGATTACAGGAATAGGGCTTGGGTGGGATTGTTGTCGGTGCAGACTCGATGGACCGAATGACCTCCTTCTGCACTGTAATGTTTCGACGTTTGATGTCTGAGCTGTGGAACCTTTTGGGATAGAGTAGAGGGACTTCCTTGTACATCTGGCTGTGCCATATGAACATAAGTTTAAATTAGTTTATTTATTAGTGTCACAAGTAGGCTTACATTCACACTGCAATGAAGTCACTGTGAAAATCCCCTAGTTGCCACACTCCGGCGCCTGTTTGGGAACACATAGGGAGAATTTAGTATGGCCAATGCACCTAACCAACACGTCTTTCGGACTGTGGGAGGAAACCGGAGCACCCGGAGGAAACCCACACAGACACAGGGAGGACGTGCAGACTCCACACAGACAGTGACCCAAGCCGGGAATTAAATCCAGGCCCTTGGCGCTGAGAGGCAGCAATGCTAACCACTGTGCCACCGTGCCACCTAGGAGCAGGAGAAGACCACACTCCCACTTACTCCACCATCTTTTACATTCTCCGGAGAGAATATGCCGAGCCTTGATTTAACATCTCTTCCGAAAGACTCCAACAATGCAGCACTCCCTCAGTACTGCAGTGCAATGTTAGCCCAGATTTTGTGCTCAATTTCCTTTGGAAAGGGGTCTTTATACCCACCATCTTCTGGCTCAGTGACAACAGAGAGTGACATTAGTTAGTGCTGGGGAGTCGGGAAAAGCGACAGAGTGACATTTATAAAGCACTTGGATATGCACTTAAAGTGGCCATAACGCACAAGGCTACAGACCATGAGTTGGAGAGTGGGATTAGGCTGGATGCTACTTGTTGGCTGGCTTGGACACGATGGGCCAAATAGACTCCTGTGGTGCTCTACATTTCTATGATTCGATGCTAGCCCGTACAACTCACAGTTAAGCTTGAATAGTCTGCAGCTGAGTCCAGAATGATCACCTGGCACAGTACTAAGGGTAGTCATGATGTGGAGATGCCGGCGTTGGACTGGGGTAAACACAGTAAGAAGTCTCACAACACCAGGTTAAAGTCCAACAGGTTTATTTGGTAGCAAAAGCCACACAAGCTTTCGGAGCTCTAAGCCCCTTCTTCAGGTGAGTGGGAATTCTGTTTGTGAACAGAATTCCCACTCACCTGAAGAAGGGGCTTAGAGCTCCGAAAGCTTGTGTGGCTTTTGCTACCAAATAAACCTGTTGGACTTTAACCTGGTGTTGTTAAACTTCTTACAGTACTAAGGGGCCACAGATGCCCATGGCACCTTGTTCCATTGTGAGCCAGCGCCTCAAGGGAGAAGACGAAGCAACAGAAACTGCACTCTCGATTTCTGGCGAGCCATACACCCCAATTATATAGATTTCCGTTTCAGAGAGCAGGTGCCTACAAATATATATTGCAAATTTTGCTCAGTATCTGTGCCTGGTAAGTGGGTTAGTAAGCAATACGTTACCTAAGCTGCTGTGAAAGTACAAAATATTACAAAAATAGATCTGTTTGTATCTCCTAGAGGTACACTGCCAAGATTCTGCTTAGTGCGGAGTGTCGCAATGGAGATTATGATGTGATTAAGCATTTGAATTTAGGCCTGGTTCCTTTGAAATGTGACAGTAGCAGAGTCTAAATCTCCAGGCTATTCCTAGATAAGCCTCTTTCGCAGTTCTGAAATAGTTTTCACTTGTTTGTTTTAGGGTGGGATTATCTCAAGTTACTTTTCACCTTGCTGGGTTTCTCATGGCCATTGAGGACCCTGCCCTGTTCATGAGGCTATTGTTGAGTAAAATCTTTGACAAAGGATCATCTGGACTCAAAACGTCAGCTCCTTTCTCTCCTTACAGATGCTGCCAGACCTGCTGAGATTTTCCAGGATTTTTTCCCTTTAGGCAATTGTTGAAGTTGCCTCTGGGATCAGTGTTATACACAGCGGCACAGTGGCACAGCGGTTAGCACAGATGCTTCACAACACCAGGGAGCCAGGTTCGATTCCCAGCTTCGGTCACTGTCGGCGCGGAGTTCTCCCGGTGTCTGCGTGGGTTTCCTTCGGATGCTCCAGTTTCCTCCCATAGTCCGAAAGACGTGCTGGTTAGGTGCATTGGCCGTGCTAAATTCTCCCTCAGTGTGCCCGAACAGGTGCCGGAGTGTGGCAACTAGGGGATTTTCACAGTAACTTCATTGCAGTGTTAATGTAAACCTACTTGTGATAGTAATAAACAAACTCAAAATGTGAGGTTTATAAGATTGTTATGTGTTGGGACTGTCTCTTTAATTTAGGATAGCGGGGCAGGGGGGTGCTCATGACCTGTTCTGAATTCTGCCTGACAACAAGCCTGGGTAGAGTGGTTTTTCAAGATTGAAGGGAGTCCCAGGTTGTTTTACTGGCATGAAGTCATTCAAGGTTGTAGACAATAGCGGAGGAATCTGTGCTGACAGTGGATTGATTGATAGGCTCCAAAGATCCAAATAATGTCAGGTTGTAGACAGTTGTACCTTAAACTGTCCATTTAATTCCAAGATAGAAGTGAGCTGGGTAGCTAATCAGCATTCCTACATAGATACAAGGCCCATGGGATTCATATTGCCATGTAGATGGAATTGAGAGGAGAGGGTGCATAGGAAGCCATTGTAGGGTTAGGTTACAAGGTTCTCCTAAAATATGTCCCTGAATTTCATAGGCTAGGCAGTCTGTCAGGATCAGAGAGAGAGAGGAAGCATATAGAGGTGGCAAATCTCTATGGTTCACCGATAGGCATGCTCCTGTGGATTGAAAAGACTCAGTTCATGAGGATTTAAAACAAGGCTGAACGATTCACCTCGCTTGAACTAGAGAGAGAATCTGTTGGAAAACTTCACCATGAAAGAATTATGGGGTCAAACCCTTGAGAGCTAAGGACCAATTTGGACTACTTCCAGGAAAACTGGATGTCTATCTAAGAGACAATGTTAAGTATACCAACGGAGTGGGGAGATGTGTTTGTTGTTTTAAATACTAAAAGGAGAAAGTTTCATTCTATAATTTGAAGTACATGTTGCCTGCAAAAATAATGTTTAGTCCATGTTGCTTTTAGTTTGTTTGTTACAGTAAGTGTAAAAACTTGAAATCTTGCTGTGTGATCCTTTAAGTTGGTCACTGGAAATTCAAATTTCTTTAAAAAAATTATTGGTCTTTATGGAGATCATAAAAACAGATATCTACAGTTATCTGTCTAATGGCCTGGGGACGTGGTATAAATCCTACCACAATTGAAATTCACTTAATTAAATCTTGAATCGAAAGCTAGTTTCACTGATGGTGACCAGGAAATGATCACTGATTGTTGTAAAATGGAATCGGGTTCAGTGGTGTCCTCTAAGGATGGACAAGGACAGCAAATGCGTGCAAACACCATCTCCTGCAAGTTCCCTATCAAGCCATGCACCATCCTGACTTAGAGTCATTGAATTATAGAGGTTTGCAACATGGAAACAGGCCCTTCGGCCCAACTTGTCAATGCTGCCCTTTTTTTCATCACTAAGCTAGTTCCAACTGCCCACTTTTGGCCCATAACCCTCTATACCCATCTTACCCATGTAACGGTCGAAATGCTTTTTAAAAGACAAAATTGTACCCGTCTCTACTACTACCTCTGGAAGCTTGTTCCACTCACCACCTTGAAAAAATTGCCCCTCTGGACCCTTTTGTACCTGCACTGTGGGATTCTATGATTCTATTCTATGATTCTGTGATACTTCACTATTTGATTTGATTTGGTTTATTATTGTCACATGTCGTATACAGTGAAAAAAATTGTTTCTTGCATGCCATACAGGCAAAGCATTTCAATTGGTTATTTGTTCATAAGATGTGGGCATCGCTGGCTAGGCCAGCATCCATTGCCCAGTACCAATTGCCCTTGAGAAGGTGGTGGTGAGCTGCTTTCTTGAACCCCTGCAGTCCATGCAGTGCAGGTACACCCGTGGTGCTGTTGGAGAGGAAGTTCCCAGATTTTGACCCAGTAACAGTGAAGGAACGGCGATATATTTCCAAGGATATTTCCATTGGATGCTAGGATGCTACCGGGACTTGATGGTTTGCGTTATAAGGAGAGGCTGGATAGACTGGGACTTTTTCCCCTGGAGCGTAGGAGGCTTAGGGGTGATCTTATAGAGGCCTATAAAAGTCTGCACTGACCACAATCCCAACCAGGCCCTATCCCCATAACCCCATGCATTACCCTAGCTAGTCAATTCAGTATGGCCAATCCACCTAACCCACACATCTTTGGAGTGTGGGAGGAAACCGGAGCACCCAGAGGAAACCCACGCAGACACGGGGAGAACGTACAAAACTCCTCACAGACAGTGACCCTTGCTGGAATCGAACTCTGGTCCCTGGTGCTATGAGGCAGCAGGTGGGGATGAGGAGCCTGGTTACTTTCTAATAGGATGTGAGAAGGCGGGGGGGACCATGAAGGTTGCCCAAGGGGGGTAACTAATAGAGGGGGTGTGGGTCAGGAAGTCTTACGATGGAACCTCCAGAATACGTCCAGTCAGACTTGACAAGCTTAATGGAAAAGCATCAGTTGACTCGATGCTCCGTCAGCAGAGAAAACAGAGCCCAGACTCTGGGTTGTCTGTCACTGTAATTGGTCAACAGGGAGGTATAATGTGATGTTGTTTTCAATGTTTAAAGAGGAAGTTTCTCGTTTCTTTCTGGAACTGACTGCTCAAAGCAGAAGGCAAACAGGTGACATCAGCAATGAGTTCACTGTACCTGGTTGTGCAATAGCAGAAAAGGATAAATAACACAGAGAAATGATGAGATTTTTTCTTTGCTTCTTACTTGTGAAAAACAAAAATTCGTGGCAGTCAGGGAGTGTCCTCTGTCTGAAGGAGATCAGCATCAACCTGGGTTTCTGTAGCAGCTTAACATTCGAGTTTAACAATTTGTCAGCCATTCAGCCCCTCTGATCCACTTTGTCATTCAATGAGATCAGAGCTGACCTTTTGTTCAACCACAACCTCCCGCGTTCTCCCCATCTCCCCGAGTCTCTTAATATCCAATCATTATCAGACATGAACACACTTGATGACAAAACTCTCCAGAGAAGGGAACTCCAAAGATTTACAACCCACAGAGTGAAGACATTTCTCTCGCCTCCATCCTAATTTTAAATATTCCCAGCAGTCCTCAGTTTAATGTTCCCTTCAATAGACTTAAGCAACTTCGCCAAATGGCACAGGAAGTGGAAATCCATGTCAAGCCAGTGACAGAGGGACCGGGGTGTGGGGGTGGTGGTGGGGGAGGAGGGGGGAGTTGAAATATCGTCACTCTTGCAAACATAGAAACATAGAAGATAGGAGCAGGAGGAGGCCATTCGGCCCATCGAGTCTGCTCCGCCATTCGATCATGACTGACAAGTTTCTCAACCCCATTCTCCCGCCTTTTCCCTGTAACCTTTGATCCTTTACCAATCAAGAATTTATCTATCTCTGTCTTAAATGCACTCAATGAACTGGCCTCCACAGCCTTCTGAGGCAATGAATTACACAGATTCAATATCTCTCTGGTTGAATAAATTCTTCCTCATCTCGGTTCTAAAGGGTCAGCCCTTCAATCTGAGGCTGTGCCCTCGGATCCTAATCTCTGCTACTAATGGAAACATCTTTCCCATATCCACTCTATCCAGTCAACATTCGGCCCAACCACCATCACTGAAAAAAATGAATTAGTACTTATTGTGTCTGCTGGTTGCAGGATCTTACTGGATGCAAATTCCTACATGATGTCAGTGACTAGAAGTCAAAAATACTTCAATGTGGTTGACCCTTAACTGCCCTCTGGCCTAGCAAAGCACTCAGATGTATCAAACTGCTGGAAAAATGCAGACTGCAGTGTCTTCAAGAAGATGTTTCACCAACCATCTTCTCAGACTTATAAATACCAACTGCGCCCACATCCTGTGAAAGAATATTTTTTCATACTGGGACCAAGAATGCAGATCCCCGTGTCTGCACTCGTTAAGCTCTACACCCTATCCAGAGCATCACAGTACTCTGATCACTAAAACCACAAGTACCTGTCATCACTTCCCTTCACAGCGCTCTCGCCTTGTTCATACGTAATGTGCCTGTTGCAGTAAAAAGGTGACTACACTTCAAAAGTACATCAATGGCTGGAAACTGCTTTGCATCTTGTGATCAGGCGCTCTGTAAATGCAAGACCTTTCCTTTCTCCCACAGTGGCACAGTGATTAGCACTGCTGCCTCACAGTGCCAGGGACTTGGGTTCAATTCCCGGCTCGGGTCGCTGGATAAAAGCAAATTACTGCAGATGCTGGATTCTGAAACCAAAAGAGAAAATGCTGGAAAATCTCAGCAGGTGTGGCAGCATCTGTAAGGAGAGAAAAGAGCTGACGTTTCGTGTCCAGATGACCCTTTGACAAAGGGTACAGATGCTGCCAGACCTGCTGAGATTTTCCAGCATTTTCTCTTTCGGGCTCGGGTCGCTGTCTATGTGGAGTTTGCACGTTCTCCCCGTGTCTGCGTGGGTTTCCTCCGGGTGCTCCAGTTTCCTCCCAAAGTCCGAAAGACGTGCTGGTTAGGTGCATTGGCCATGCTAAATTCTCCCTCAGTGTACCCGAACAGGCACCGGAGTGTGGCGAATAGGGGATTTTCACAGTAACTTCATTGCAGTGTTAATGTAAGCCTACTTGTGACACTAATAAATAAACTTAACTTAACTTGACTGGGTAAATGGAAAGAATTCTCAATTTTTTTCTTTAATATTATGAGTTTTCTTTGATAGATCCAGTGTGCCAGGAATCAGAGCTGGTGGCTGGAGACCCGGGCTGGGGGATACAGGACCGAAACCAGATTTCACTATTGTTTAATTCTTCTCTGTTCCTTTCCTGTGCCCAACTAGCAGCTCCTTTCACATGTGACAAATCGTCTGGCATCTTCACTCCATAGAACGCCCACCTCCTCAACCAGGGAGAGGCGATAACAGCACTGTGGATGTACCTACACCACAGGGAGTGCAGCAGTTCAAGAATGTGGCTCACCACTAACTCCTCAAGGGCAGCTAGGGATGAGCAACAGTCAGGCAGCGACGCCACAAAATAATCTTTTTAGAAACCGCCCATTGTGGTAACACCCACATCAGGAAGAATATTTTTATTCAGTGACTATTCGTCAAAAGCAATCCCATTGCAGTAACTATGAGGAAGCACTTTGACTGGGGTACATCATGCTACAACAATAACCCGTGATTCAGGGGAATGTTCTGTACATTACAACTGGCAAACTTTTCACTGAAGGTTTGAGATGATGATTGGTTCTTCAGCAGACCAATCAGACTCAACATTCGAAAAGTGACTTCAAAAATCACTTCCCACCCCTTCTCCAAGCATGAGGGTTCAGTTTGTAAAGCCGCCAGGCTAGATTTATTTCATTAGCATCATTTTAAATGTCTGTGATAACCCATTTTGTACCAAATGAGTTATTGTTGGTGTTAAAAGATCAGAAATGGCAGGCGAGATGATTTGCTCCCTTTTCACATTATCACATCTGGTCTCTTCAAGCCTCACTCTCACCTCAATTTACATTTTTTAATTCATTCGTGGGACATGGGCGTCTCTGGCTGGGCCAGCATTTATTGCCCATCCCCAGTTGCCCGAGGGCAGTTGTGAGTCAACCACATTGCTGTGCCTCTGGAGTCACATGTAGGCCAGACCGGGTAAGGATGGCAGATTTCCTTCCCTAAAGGACAAATGGGTTTTTCCGACAATCAACAATAGTTTCATGGTCATCAGTAGATTCTTAATTCCAGATTTTTTTTATTGAATTCAAATTCCACCATCTGCTGTGGCGGGATTTGAACCCGTGTCCCCAGAACATTAGCTGAGTTTCTGGATTAATAGTCCAGCGATAATACCACTAGGCCATCGCCTCCCTCGTTGTCACGCTCACCACATCAACCCTCCCCGCCGCATCCGCTCACCCACAAAGCCTCCCCAAGCACGACCCAAGATCCCCCCAAAGGCCTGACTCAATTTGATATCACTCCACAAGACCTGATCCAACTCGGCACTCCTCCCCAAGGCCCAACCTGACACCACTTACCCCGCCCCACCAAACCCTGACCTGACACCCCCCTCCCCTGCTGAGTGACCAACTCAACCAGAAACCACCCCCCTCCCCTGCTGAGGGACCAACTTGAGGACCCCACATCAACCCTCCCCCCCACACCCCATCCCGCCGAAGAACTGACCACTCCCTCTTCCAGCATCCCCCCTCACAAGTCCCGACCTGACTGTCCCCCCCAGGCCTGAACATATCCCCAACTCAGGCCCAACCTGACACCTTCCCAAGGCCCGACCCAACCCAAATCCACCCTTCCCCTCAGACCCAACACAACACGCCCAACCCTGCCCCCACCACCCCTACACCTGACCCAACACCCTCCCAAGGCCCAACATGACCACCTCCCCACAAGGCCTGACCCGACCCGGCCCGACACCTCTCTCTCCATCCCAATCCTACCCACTTACCAGATCATACTTACCTTTGCCTGACTTGTCAAGGACCCTTAAACTTGGCTGTAACTTTAAGACTTAACTGAGCTTGGATGATGATGACAAGCTATGATGCTGTGGTTGCCTAGAAACTAATGGGGGGGGGGAAGTCTAAACAGTCATCCCAGCCCTGATTGTAATCTGTTGGCCTGAAGGAACAGAATGCTCCCTGCTCACAATCTATAATCCATTCAAAGAAATGGACAGTGAAATCACGAGAGAACAATAGTCCTCCGTTGTATAATAAACAGAGCCATTCTTACGCAGGACAAACTAAATCATCCCAAAGCTGGAGTTCTGAACACCCCTAAGTCACTCTGGCAGATGGACAATGAAAACTGGATTTGTGACAATCAGTTTAGGGTGAATAGAGAAAGATGGTAATTCTATAGTTTATGCATCTGACACTGTAAAAAAGTCAACAACACCCATGGCCAATTTTGCCTTCTATGAAACACAAAGACCTGCATTTATGTGACATTTTTCACAACCTTCCAGCCCACAAGATACTTTTATGAAGTTTAATTGCTGCTGTAGTAAATGTGGAAATCAATTTGTGCAGAGAGCTCCGACAAGCAGCAGACACAGGGGAGATCTCCCCTGCTCTTTTTCAGAATGGTACCATGGGTTCAAATAGGTCCCAAGAGAGGTTCTTGGTTTCACATCTCAACTGAAATACAGCACCTCCTAGATTTTGTATCTGGAGTGGGATTTGAACTCACAACAAATCAAAGGTGTTGGAAATCAAAGAATCCCTACGGTACAGAAGGAGGCCATTCAGCCCTTTGGGTCTGCACCGACAACAGTCCTACCCAGGCCCAATCCACGTAAAGAATCATAGAAATCCTACAGAGCAGAAAGAGGCCATTTGGCCCATCGAGTCTGCACCGACCACAATCCCACCTAGGCCCTACCCCTTATATCTCTACATATTTTACCCACTAATCCCTCTAACCTACGCATCTCAGGACTCTAAAGGGCAATTTTTAGCATGGCCAAACAACCTAACCGGCACATCTTTGGACTGTGGGAGGAAACCAGAACACCCGGAGGAAACCCACGCAGACACGAGGAGAATGTGCAAACTCTACACAGACAGTGACCCAAGCCAGGAATCGAACCCAGGTCCCTGGAGCTGTGAAGCAGCAGTGCTAACCACTGCGCTACCGTGCCGCCTGATTTGCGCGTAACCCCATGCATTTACCCTGCTAGTCCCCCTAACACTAAGGGGCAATTTAGCATGGCCTAACCTGCACATCTTTGGCTGTGGGAGGAAACCCACGCAGGCACAAGGAGAACGTGCAAACTCCACACAGACAATCACCCAAGGTCGGAATTGAACCCAGGTCCCTAGCGCTGTGAGGCAACAGTGCTAACCATTGTGCCACCATCGACTTCTGTATCCAAGCCGCAAGGTCTTCCTAACTCCTTGAAACTCAAGCCTAAGTTCTCTCAGTGATTGGTCCAGTCATCTGGATTATTACATGTAGGTGGCATTTCTTGTCCCTGTTTGTTTGTCTGTAAACAACATCAAAAACTATTGGTCAGACTTCAAACAAGCTTGGCACGCACGGTGGCAAAGTGGTTAGCACTGCTGCCTCACAGTACCAGGGACCTGGGTTCAATTCCCGGCTTGGGTCACTCTCTGTGTGGAGTTTGCACATTCTCCCTGTGTTTGTGTGGGTTTCCTCCGGGTGCTCTGGCTTCCTCCCACAGTCCAAAGATGTGTGGGTTAGGTGGATTGGCCCTGCTAAATTGTCCCTTAGTGTCAGGGAGACTAGGTAGGCTAAATGTATGGGGTTATGGAGATAGGGCCTGGGTGGGATTGTTGTCAGTGCAGACTCGATGAGCCAAATGGTCTCCTTCTGCACTGTTGGGATTCAATGATTCTATACAAATAGGGTATGGTCCAGGGAAGAACTGATTAGCTTTAGGTGAAGATGCAGATCCGCCCCTAGGTTCTAGATTTTTAAAAACTGATCCATTAATAATAGGAGAGAGGATGCATTAACTTTTTTTAATAGTCTCCGGCTGTGGTGGAATTTGTTGCAGTTGTCAAGATGCGAGCAGAGTTTTCAGAGCAGTTTGTTAGATATGGATTGTCTTCAAGCCTCCTCATTAAGCCGGTAGGTCTTTACAAAGATTTTTTTTTTCAATTTTGCAGTTACAGAGCATGAACTGGGCAGGGAAAAGCCTCAAGGAATAACTATCTAAGTGTAATCGTGTTGAGTTAATGCAGCATGGCAGAGATATGTGCTCCACTGAAAACGCTCGTCACATATTAGACATGTTAGTCATCCCAGCCAGAGACTGCATCCCCCTTTACTGGAATCTCTTTGAGGCTGAACTTGACTTTTTGAAGCCTTGTTGTCACATGGCGAGGTTGGGACGTAGCGCTATTGTCACTAGTCTACTAATCCAGGGCAAGACATGGGGACCCAGGTTCAAATCCCACCACGGCAGATGACAACATTTGAATTTCATAACAATCTGGAATTAGAAAACCAAAAGATGGCCATGAAACCTAACCCTAACCCTAAGGTGTGCAGGTTATGTGGATTGGCCATGCTAAATTGTCCCTTAATAGAAACAGAAAACTACAGCATAAAACAGGCCCTTCGTCCCCACAAGTTGTGCCGAACATATCCCTACCTTTTAGGCCTACCTATAACCCTCCATCCTATTTAGTCCCATGTACTCATCCAGGAGTCTCTTAAAAGACCCTATTGAGTTTGCCTCCACCACCACTGACGGCAGCCGATTCCACTCCCCCACCACCCTCTGTGTGAAAAACTTCCCCCTAACATTTCCCCTGTACCTACACCCCAGCACCTTAAACCTGTGTCCTCTCGTAGCAGACATTTCCACCCTGGGAAAAAGCCTCTGAGAGTCCACCCGATCTATGCCTCTCAACATCTTATACACCTCTATTGGGTCTCCTCTCATCCTACGTCTCTCCAAGGAGAAAAAACCGAGCTCCCTCAGCCTATCCTCATAAGGCATGCCACTCAATCTAGGCAACATCCTTGTAAATCTCCTCTGCACCCTTTCAATCTTTTCCACATCCTTCCTGTAATGAGGCGACCAAAACTGAGCACAGTACTCCAAGTGGGGTCTGACGAGGGTCTTATATAGCTGCATCATTATCCCCGGACTCCTAAACTCAATCCCTCGATTGATAAAGGCCAGCACACCATACGCCT
This sequence comes from Mustelus asterias, assembly GCF_964213995.1. Taxonomy (NCBI): domain Eukaryota; kingdom Metazoa; phylum Chordata; class Chondrichthyes; order Carcharhiniformes; family Triakidae; genus Mustelus; species Mustelus asterias. The sequence continues at coordinate 151,154,448 of NC_135803.1, read as the reverse complement.
TCTTAACCACCTCCTCCACCTGCAGGGCCGATTTTAGAGTCCTATGGACCCAGACCCCAAGGTCCTTCTGATCCTCCACAGTACTAAGAGTCTTTCCCTTTATATTGTACTCCTTCATCCCATTTGACCTGCCAAAATGGACCACTACGCATTTATCTGGGTTGAAGTCCATCTGCCACTTCTCCGCCCAGTCTTGCATCCTTTCTATGTCCCTCTGTAACTTCTGACATCCCTCCAGACTATCCACAACCCCACCAACCTTCGTGTCGTCGGCAAACTTACCAACCCATCCCTCCACTTCCTCATCCAGGTCATTTATGAAAATGACAAACAGCAATGTCCCAAGATGTGTAGGTTAGGAGCATTAGTGGGGTTACGGGGATAAGGCCTGGGTGGGATTGGTGTCAGTGCAGACTCGATGGGCCGAATGGCCTCCATCTGCACTGGAGGGATTCCATGTTCCTGTGAAGTGAGTTAGAACCTTCAGATTAGGATTAGATGGAGGCGCTATTTAAATGCAGATTGCTGTTCCTGTATGGGCATTTCCTATTGGTGATATTTATAATTCTGTAACAATTCAGGAGAATACAGTTTACCGAAAATAAATTGAGGACTTTGCATCTGAAATGGGTTTACTGTCTGCGTATCAATGAGATGAAGCAATTGAATATTCTCACTGATTTACAGAGCAGTCGATCCTCTCTGATTTGCTTTCCTGACTGGGGGCCACGGACGAGCCCAGGTGCTCAGCAACAGGCGTGAGGTCACCATAAGCAACAAAGAACAATCGCAAAACGCCTCTCCTCATGTGACGCGACACAAGGACAAAGTGAGTCACCAGCAGATGATGAGCCAGAATCGAGCCGAGTACTCCTTTAACCCTTTCCCTTCCACTCCGGCCCCGTCGATGCAAAATTCCAATCATTTGCTCTGTTGAGGAGTTGGCCCGTGCTACATCAAGCTTCCACTTCCCAGTTGGCGTCAAGGAATCAGCCCCCTTTCTGTGACCGTGCGTCTGTGGGGATGTTTGGGTCTAACCTACTCAGCTTTCACTGCCTGCCTTGCCATTGGTGAGTACTATATGCTGTAAAGTTGCTGTGTTTACCTGGTGTTCATCATCAGTTTCGCTTTGTAATCGAAGTCAGTCATTAGTGAATCAGATTTGATTTGATTTGATTTGATTTGATTTATTATTGTCACATGTATAGTGTACAGTGTATAGTGTACAGTGAAAAGTATTGTTTCTTGCGCGCTATACAGACAAAGCATACCCTTCATAGAGTCGGTTGGGTACGTGTCCTCAGACTTTTGTATCTTTTTCCAGACGGAAGGTGGTGGAAGAGAGAATGTCCGGGGTGCGTGGGGGCCTTAATTATGCTGGCTGCTTTTCCGAGGCAACAGGAAGTGTAGACAGAGTCAATGGATGGGAGGCTGGTTTGCGTGATGGATTGGGCTACATTCACAACCCTTTGTAGTTTCTTGCGGTCTTGGGCAGAGCAGGAGCCATATCAAGCTGTGATACAACCAGAAAGAATGCTTTCTATGGTGCATCTGGAGAAGTTGGTGAGAGTGGACACACCAAATTTCCTTAGTCTTTTGAGAAAGTAGAGGTGTCAGTGGGCTTTCTTAACTATAGTGTCGGCGTGGGGGGAGCCAAGAAAGGTTGTTGGTGATCTGGACACCTAAAAACTTGAAGCTCTCGACCATTTCTACTTCATCACATTGATGTAGACAGGGGCGTGCCCTCCACTACACTTCCTGAAGTCGATGACTATCTCCTTCGTTTTGTTGACAGTGGGGGAAGAGATTATTGAAGTTGCAGATGGGTTTTTACAATTGTTGATGGTTTCATGGTCACCATTACTGAGAATAGCTTTCAATTTCTTTATTGTTTGAATTCAAAATTCACCAACTGCCATAGTGGGATTCGAACCCTTGTCTTCAAAGGTTTAGCCTGGGCATACTGAGTCATTAGCCCAGTGGCATTACCACTACGTTACCATCTCCCTCCTTCAAAGATAGAAAGTGGCATAGTGGCACAGTGGTTAGAACTGCTGCCTCACAGTGCCAGGGACCCGGGTTCAATTCCCGGCTTGGGTCGCAGTCTGTGTGGAATTTGCACATTCTCCCCGTCTCTGCATGGGTTTCCTCCGGGTGCTCCGGTTTCCTCCCACAGTCTGAAAGATGTGCTGGTTAGGTGCATTGGCAGTGCTAAATTCTCCCTCAGTGTACCCGCACAGGCGCCGGAGTGTGGCGACTAGGGGATTTTCACTGTAACTTCATTGCAGTGTTAATGTAAGCCTACTTGTGCCTAATAAATAAATGTTTTACTTTTTTAACTTTTAATTGTTCAGTTTCCCAGTGCTCATTAACTTGCACAACAACTTGCTCAGGAAAACATCCCAAGGTACTTCAGGGGAGTATTACCAAACCATGTGAGGAGTTATTAGAACAGATCTTCTTCAAGTATGAGAGAGTGGGACAGAGGCAGCTCACTGTCTCTTTTTATTCATTAGTGGGACATGGGCGTCAGTGGCTGGCCAGCATTTATTGCCCATCCCTAGTTGCCCTTGAGAAGGTGGTGGTGAGCTGCCTTCTTGAATCGCTGCTGTCCACGTGCTGTGGGTTGACCCACAAAGGGAGGGATTTCCAGGATTTTGACCCAGTGAGTCAGGGTGGAGTGATTAAAATCAGTGAAAGCCCATCTGATTCACTAATGTCCTTTAGGGAAGGAAATCTGCCGTCCGTATCCGGTCTGGCCTACATGTGACTCCAGAGCCACAGCAATGTGGTTGACCCTAACTGCCCTCTGAAAATGGCCCAGCGAGAGACTCAGTTCAAGAGTAATTAGCGATGGGCAATGAATGTTGGCCTTGGAATCGACGCCCACTTCCCATGAAAGAATAAAGAAATAAATGCCCGATGTTATAAGCAGAGTAAATAAGATGAGTTTGCTCAAGCCTGGCACTCCCAGGGAACACACTTTGGGAAATCGAAAGACACACAATGATTTGAGTGATTAGCCTTTCGCAACGTGGTCTCTGTGGTTTCCTATGAGCAGACCTCCTGACCTGCATCTCCAGGTGACTGAATCACTCCTTGTACCACACGGAGTTTTTATTAAAGTTTATTAAAGTTTATTTATTAGTGTCACAAGTAGGTAAACATTAACACTGCAATGAAGTTACTGTGAAAATCCCCTAGTCGCCACACTCCGGCGCCTGTTCGGGTACACTGAGGGAGAATTTAGCATAGAATCATAGAATCTAAAGTGCAGAAGGAGGCCATTCGGCCCATCTAGTCTGCACCAACCACAATCCCACTCAGGCCATTTCCCCATAACCCCATGCATGTACCCCAGCTAGTACACTTGGCACTAGGGTGAATTTAGCACGGCCAATCCACCTAACCTGCACATCTTTAGACTGTGGGGGAAACCGGAGCACCCGGAGGAAACCCACGCAGACACGGGGGAGAACGTGCAGACTCCACACAGACAGTCATCCAAGCCGGGAATGGTACCCAGGTCCCTGGCGCTGTGAGGTAGCAGTGCTAACCACTTAGATGCAGACAGCAGCTCCCTCTAGACTGTTGTAACAGCCTGTCTCATCTCCAAGCCCGACGGAAGATAATGAACAGTAAGAAATGTTTACAACCCCCTAAACTCTGTTTGCAGGACCAACAGGCTTGTTTTCTACAGAGATGTGCTTTCACTGCCTCTGGAATACACGACGGTGAAATCACAGCTGCAGAATTCTCTGAGAATGTTTTGCTGCATCAGAAAGTTCCACTCTGGAAAGGACCAAGGCACGTTTGCTGTGGACTGCCTTGTTTATGAACAATAAAATGTTTTATTAACCTGACATTTACTGCCCTCGCCACACTGGGGGAGAAAGAGAAGCATTCTAACTTGTTAATTAATATGAAACGCAGCCAAGTTTTCATAAATTATTTCAGCAAGGAAACAGATTAATATTAGAGTTATGTTTCACAATGTAAACACGTGATAGGGTCACATGACAAATAGAATATGTTCTCGTCATTTTAACCTCATGACTTTAACAATCTTCAGATCAGGGTCATGTGTGATGTCGCAATATTATTGAAGGAGAGAATTTACATTTATCTAGCCCCATTTACCACCTCAGAATACGGCCAATAAATTAACTTTCAACTGGAGTCACTGCTGTTGATGCAGGAAAAGCAGCAGCCAATTTGTGCACAGCAAGCTCCCACGAACAGATAAGAGCATAAAAACATAATAACTAGGAACAGGAGTAGGCCATCTGGCCCCTCGAGCCTGCTCCGCCATTTTATAAGACCAAAGATCAAAGAACAAAGAAAATTACAGCACAGGAACAGGCCCTTCGGCCCTCCAAGCCTGCATCGACCATGCTGCCCGACTGAACTAAAACCCCTTACCCTTCCGGGGACCATAACCCTCTATTCCCATCCTATTCATGTACTTGTCAAGACGCCCCTTAAAAGTCACTATTGTATCTGCTTCCACTGCCTCCCCCGGCAGCGGGTTCTAGGCACACACCACCCTCTGTGTAAAAAACTTGCCTCATACATCTCCTTTAAACCTTGCCCCTCGCACCTTAAACCTGTGCCCCCGAGTAATTGACTCTTCCACCCTGCGAAAAAGCTTCTGACTATCCATGCCCATCATAATCTTGTAGACTTCTATCAGGTTGCCCTTCAACCTCCGTTGTTCCAGTGAGAACAAACCAAGTTTCTCCATCCTCCCCTCATAGCTAATGCCCTCCATGCCAGGCAACATCCTGGTAAATCTTTTCTGTACCCTCTCCAAAGCCTCCACATCCTTCTGATAGTGTGGCGACCAGAATTGACCACTATATTCCAAGTGCGGCCTAACTAAGGTTCTATAAAGTTGCGACATGACTTATCAATTTTTAAACTCAATGCCCCGGCCGATGAAGGCAAGCATGCCATATGCCTTCTTGACTACCTTCTCCACCTGCATTGCCACTTTCAGTGACCTGTGTACCTGTACACCCAGATCCCTTTGCCTATCAATACTCTTAAGGGTTCTGCCATTTACTGTATATTTCCTATCTGTATTAGACCTTCCAAAATGCATTACCTCACATTTGTCCGGATTAAACTCCATCTGCCATTTCTCCGCCCAAGTCTCCAACTGATCTATATCCTGCTGTATCCTCTGATGGTCCTCATCGCTATCCGCAAATCCACAACCTTTGTGTCATCCGCAAATTTACTAATCAAACCAGTTACATTTTCCTCCAAATCATTTATATATATTACAAATAGCAAAGGTCCCAGCACTGATCCCTGAGGAACTCCACTTGTCACAGCCTTCCATTCAGAAACGCACCCTTCCACTGCTACCCTCTGTCTTCTATGACCAAATCAGTTCTGTATCCACCTAGCCAGCTCACCTCTGATCCCATGCAACTTCACCTTCTGCACCAGTCTGCCATGAGGGACCTTGTCAAAGGCCTTACTGAAGTCCATGTAGACAACATCCACTGTCCTACCTTAATCAGTCATCTTCGTCACTTCCTCGAAAAACTCCATCAAGTTAGTGAGACACGACCTCCCCTTCACAAAACCATGTTGCCTCTCGCTAATACGTCCACTTATTTCCAAGTGGGAGTAAATCCTGTCTCGAAGAATCCTCTCCAATAATTTCCCTACCATTGATATAAGGGCTCACCGGCCTGTAATTACCTGGATTATTCTTGCTATGGCTGATCTTTTAGTGGACACAGCTCCACGTACCCGTCCGCTCACCATAACCCTTAATTCCTTTACTATTCAAAAATCTATCTATCTTTGCCTTAAAAACATTCAATGAGGGAGCTTCAACTGCTTTACTGGGCAGGGAATTCCAGATTCACAATCCTTTGTGTGAAGAAGTTCCTCCTCAACTCAGTCCTAAATCTGCTTCCCTTTATTTTGAGGCCATGCCCCCCAGTTCTAGTTTCACCCGCCAGTGGAAACAACTTCCCTGCTTCTATCTTATCTATTCCCTTCATAATTTTATATATTTCCATAAGATCCCCCCTCATTCTTCTAAATTCCGATGAGTATAGCCCAAATCTACTCAGTCGCTGCTCATAAGCCAATCCTCTCAACTCTGGAATCAACCTAGTGAATCTCCTCTGCACCCCCTCCAGTGCCAATATATCCTTTCTCAAGTGAGGAGACCAAAACTGTACACAGTACTCCAGGTGTGGCCTCTCCAACACCTTATACAGCTGCAACATAACCTCACTGTTTTTAAACTCCATCCCTCTAGCAATGAAGGACAAAATTCCATTTGCCTTCTTAATTACCTGCTGCACCTGCGAACCAACTTTTTGTGATTCCTGCACAAGGACACCCAGGTCCCTCTGCACAGCAGCACGCTGCAGTTTTTTTCCCATTTAAATAATAGTCCATTTTGCTGTTATTCCCACCAAAATGGATGACCTCACATTTACCAGCATTGTACTTCATCTGCCAGACCCTCGCCCACTCACTTAGACTATCTATATCCCTTTGCAGATGTTCAGTGTCCTCTGCACACTTTGCTCTACCACTCATCTTAGTGTCATCTGCGAACTTTGACACACTAGACTTGGTCCCACAACTCCAAATCATCTATGTAAATTGTGAACAATTGCGGTCCCAACACTGATCCCTGAGGCACACCACTCGTTACTGATCGGCAACCAGAAAAACACCCATTTATCCCCACTCTTTGTTTTTGCCAATCCTCTATCCATATTAATGCATTACTCATAACGCCATGCACCTTTATCTTATGCAGCAGCCTTTGGTGCGGCACCTTGTCGAATGCCTTCTGGAAGTCCAGATACACCACATCCACCGGTTCCCTGTTGTCCACCACGCTCATAATGTCCTCAAAGAATTCCACTAAATTAGTTAAACATGACCTGCCCTTCATGAACCCATGCTGCGTCTTCCCATTGGGACAATCTCTATCCAGATGTCTCGCTATTTCTTCCTTGATGATAGATTCAAGCATTTTCCCTACTACAGATGTTAAGCTAACCGGCCTATAGTTACCTGCCTTTTGTCTACCTTCTTTGTTAAACAATGGTGTCACATTTGCTGTTTTCCAATCTACGGGAACCACCTCAGAGTCCAGCAAATTTTGGCAAATTACCACTAGTTCATTTGCTATTTCCCCGGCATCTCTTTTAGTACCCTGGGATGCATTCCATCAGGACCAGGAGACTTGTCTACCTTTAGCCCCATTAACTTGCCCAACACTGCTTCTTTAGTGATGATGATAGTTTCTAGGTTCTCACCTGCCATAGGCTTCTTGTCATCAATGTTTGGCATGTTGTTTGTGTCTTCCACTGTGAAGACCGAGACAAAATACCTGTTCAATGCCTCAGCCATTTCCTCACTTCCAGTTATTATATCCCCCTTCCCATCCTCTAAAGGACCAATGTTTACTTTGCCACTCTTTTTTGTTTCATATATTTGTAGAAACTTCTGCTATCTGTTTTTATATTCTGAGCTACTTTCATAATCAACCTTAATTTTCTTTATAGCTTTTCTTGTGGCTTTCTGTTGACCTTTAAAGATTTCCCAATCCTTTAGTTTCCCACTAATCTTTGCCACTTTGTATGCATTTTCTTTCAATTTGATACCCTCCTTTATTTCCTTAGATATCCATGGCTGATTATCTCTTTTTCTACAGTCCTTCCTTATCACTGGTATATACTTTTGCTGAGCACTGTGAAAAATCACTTTGAATGTCCTCCACTGTTCCTCAATTGTCCCACCATAAAGTTTTTGCTCCCAGTCTACCTTAGCCAACTCCTCCCTCGATAATGAGCAGGGGAGAGTCAAACAAAATAAAAAGAAATCAACTTAAAAATCGGGCCAGAATAAATTGCAATTATGACGGGTGACTTCAGAAATTGCTGAACATTAAGTTGAATAAAAATACTGTAACTCATAGAATCATAGCATCATAGAGCACAGAGAGGCCCTTCAGCCCAACAAGTCCGCACCGACACATTAGAAACACCTGAACTCCCACCTAATCCCATTTACCATTTACCCATAGCTCTGAATGTTATGATGTGCCAAGTGCTCATCCAGGTACTTTTTAAAGGATGGGAGGCAACCCGCCTCTGGCACCCTCGTAGGCAGTGCATTCCAGACTGTCACCACCTTCTGTGTAAAAAACTTTTCCTCGTATCCCCCTAAACCTCCTGCCTCTCACCATGATGCGTTCCCACCACAACGCATCTTCATGGCCCGAGATTCTGAAAATCAGCTAGATTATACTGTGCTATCAATATCTGTTAAGTTGAAGGGAGAGGGACTGCTTTAAGATTTAGTGTTTTTCTACACAGAGTCAATTTGTCTGGGGGGGAATGCAGCAGATGCTGGAAAGCAGGATAATTATTCATTTTAGCCCTGCAAGTGTTTATTTAGCAAAAAACTTAATGGGTTTTTTTAATTAAAGAAATGGAATGTAAGTTTGGTATCCAAGGATGGAGTTGAGTGCTATTTTGGTGAATAGGAGGAGCTAAGCTTATAGCAGTTTCATTTTCATTTTTAAACAAAGAACAGTTGCTGGACAGGACTGTTTAAAGGTAACAGCCTACAAGCAGCTCTCTCTCCCTGTCTCTCTATAAAATCTCTCTGAAAGCACCAAAGCTGTAACCCAAGTCAAAGCAAGTATGCCTGCATTTGCTAACAATTTTAAAAGTGGGGTTTAAGTCTATAAGAGAAATATTGATGAATTGAAACTGAATGGTAATATGTTAGAATTTAAGAGTTGTTTCTTTTCATGTTTAAAGATGATTGTTCAATGGTTAAGCGTTTCATTTTGTTAGAGTTATAATTAAATTGTGTTTTGAATGAAGCTGGTTTTATTAAAAAGATCTCTAATTTGTCAGTAGAATTTCTCCTGGAGTGAAGCACCATCTCCTCACACTAATGCCAAAATAGAAAAATTGTTGGGGTCTAGTCCAGCTTCATAATACGCCTTGGGGTGTTTAATCTGGCATCCTAACAACAGTGACACTCATCCCGAGTACTACAGACAAAGGAAAGTCAAAGGAATATTGTCAAAATATCCACAAAATTCTCCAGTTTTAATTGATATGCAGCTAACATATTATCCAAAGTCAAAATGTTCGAACTGAGTACAGTGCGATGGTTTCTTGATTCGAGTGTGTCTGAACCAGATGAGCAAGCTATAAAAGTTCACCTAGCAACTGGGGATGAAGGTCTACACGGGGTGAACAGGTCAGGATTAACAGCAGAAGAGCTAAAGGATCCCCAAAGGATAAGGACTACATTGGAAAGCTGGTTCAGTATCAGGTTCATTATTCATCAATAAGAGTTCATATCCTTTTGAAAACAGCCCGCAGACTCCATGGACCATTTCATCAGCAGATGCAGAGAGCAGGGAAGGTGCTGTGATTTTCCAAATGCGGAACGGGCCAGCAGAATTGTTGAGATGATGATCGCACCCACTCCAGTGAAAATGTTCCAGAAAGATCTGCGAGACACATATGAAAGGTATAGCATTGAAGAGCTACTCTAGTACAATATGATCCTCACAGATCAAAAAAGATTACAAGTCCTAAATACAACACCAATTGTTCACACACTCACCAAACCAAGCAAGACATGTGGAAATGATGGTGATGTGCACAACCAGAGAAAGAGTGGATTCACACCATCAATTTCATGGGAAACATTGCTGCCATCACCTTGTTCAAAGTGTTTAGAATCCCTACAGTACAGAGGGAGGCCATTCGGCCCATCAAGCCTGCACTGACAGCAATCCTACCCAGGCCCTAACCCCACAACCCCAAGCATTTAGCCTCCTAGTCCCCCTGACACTAAGGGGCAATTTACCATGACCAATCAACCTAACCTGCACATCTTTGGAGCGTGGAAGGAAACTGGAGGAAACCCACGCAGGTACAGGGAGAACATACAGACTCCACCCAGACAGCGCGACCCAAGGCCGGAATTGAACCTGGGTCCCTGGCACTGTGAGGCAGCAGTGCTAACCACTGTGCCACCGTGCTGCCCAGGACGATCTGCTAGACAAGCCTAAAAGGTATATTTTTGCTGAGATTCACATTACTGTCCTGACCAAAGGCATGATTGAAGAAATAGGATTTAAGGAACATTTTAAAGAAGAGAAATTGGTGGCAGAGAGGATGAGGGAAGGAATTCAAGAGCCAGGTAGATGAAGACACAGCTGCCAAGGGTGGGACAATGCACATTGGAGGAATTGGGAATTTGTGGGGCTGGTGGAGGCTACACGGCTCGGGAAGGGGCGAGGGAATGGAGCGGTTTGAAAACAAGAGTGAAAAGATTAAATTTAAAATGTTCAGGGACCAGGATCCAAAGTCAATCCATAGAAGGCTGATGGGTCAATAAGACTGGGAGAGAATTAAACTCTGGGCAGCAAAGAATTGGATGAGGGTTACAGAGTCTGCGTGGGTCATCCTCATAAAAAACAGTCACAAAACACACAAGGCATGGAAAGAAAATAACTTGTTTATAAATAATTGGGGCTTCTTGGGACAAGTTTGATGTGGCTTCACTGAGTACGGCAAACATTTACCTCTGAACCTCTGTGAGGTTAACAAACAAAGTGACAAAAGACTTTTGACTGCAAACAGGAACAGTCAACTTACCCTTTGCAGTGTTTTGATGATGTTACCGTTAAAGCCCGGGGTGGAGGCAAGGTGGAGGGGTGGGGGTGGTGGTGGTGGGGGGAGGGGAATGGGTGGAGGTGGGGGGGGGGGGGGAGGGGAATGGGTGGAGGTGGGGGTGGGGAGGGGAATGGGTGGAGGTGGGGGGGGGGGAGGGGAATGGGTGGAGGTGGGGGTGGGGAGGGGAATGGGTGGAGGTGGGGGTGGGGTGGGGGGGGGGTGGGGGGGGGAGGGGAATGGGTGGAGGTGGGGGTGGGGTGGGGGGGGGGGGGTGGGGTGGGGGGGGGGGGTGGGGGGGGGGGGTGGGGTGGGGGGGGGGGGGGGGAATGGGTGGAGGTGGGGGTGGGGGTGGGGGGGGGGGGGGGGGGGGTCCCGCTCCTGTTTTCAGTGAGTGGGATCAGTGGCAGCAGGGGCGGAAAATCTCACGGAGTTCCAAAACGTGGTCAATGCCAGCAGGATTTCCCGTAACGATTGTCCTCACCCTCTCGTCAAAGGCATCATGGGAGTTCCGACGTGAAACTTCGGGATCCCCATTCGATTTGATTTATTATTATCACATGTATTGATATACAGTGAAAAGTATTTACATAGGTGATTTGGAGCTGGGGACCAACTGTCGTGTGTCAAAGTTTGCAGATGACACTGAGATGAGTGTGCGGAGGCCGCTGAAAGCCTGCAAAGGGATATAGATAGTCTAAGTGAGTGGGCGAGGGTCTGGCAGATGGAGTACAATGTGGGTAAATGCGAGTTCATCTATTTTGGTAGGAATAACAGCAAAATGGACTATTAATTAAATGGTCACGAACCAGCCGTCCAGCCATCTGAGCTAAAACCACCCCCGGGTAATAAATGCCGACCCAGCCAGCGACGCCCACATTCCCCCAATGAAAAAACAAATTTGCTGCTTGAGGAGATCAGAGAATGTTCACCATCGCACGCCAGCACTTCTATAAGAAATTAATATGCCGATGTTTTTTCCTGTCCATTAACAGAGTGGTTACGTCCTGATAACCACTGTTATGTCCTGATGACTGGACACACCCCTACTGGTGCTGCCTGAGGCTCCTCCCCTGTTCACTGGGGTATAAAGGTGGCTGCTCCTCCCCTTCGCCTCATTCTGGTCCAGTCCCTCGGTTAGAGTTTACTGTAGAGTTAGTTCCCCCCTTTTTTAGTTAATCATAGAAATCATAGAAACCCGACAGTACAGAAGGAGGCCATTCGGCCCATCGAGTCTGCACCGACTACAATCCCACCCAGGCCCTACCCCCATATTCCTACACATTTACCCACTAATCCCTCTAACCTACGCATCTCAGGACACTAAGGGGCAATTTTTAACCTGGCCAATCAACCTAACTCGCACATCTTTGGACTGTGGGAGGAAACCGGAGCACCCGGAGGAAACCCACGCAGGCACGAGGAGAATGTGCAAACTCCACACAGACAGTGACCCGAGCCGGGAATCGAACCCTGGTCCCTGGAGCTGTGAAGCAGCAGTGCTGACCACTGTGCTACCGTGGTGCCCAATGAAAGCCTATTATTCCAGATTCCGTCTCTGGGTATTGATAGTGCATCACTGCCATTCCAAGACGTAATCAGGTACCAGATGTGAATGTAGGAAAGACAACAACAATCTGTTTCAGTTGTATAGCACAGCGATTCTCAAACTGGAGATCCGTATGGAGACATTGGAGTTAAAGTTTATTTATTAGTGTCACAAGTAGGCTTACATTAACACTGCAATGAAGTTACTGTGAAAATCCCCTCGTCGCCACACTCCGGCGCCTGTTCGGGTACACGGAGGGAGAATTCAGCACGGCCAATGCACCCTAACCAGCACGTCTTTCAGAATGTGGGAGGAAACCAGAGCACCCGGAGGAAACCCACGCAGACACGGGGAGAACATGCAAACTCCACTCAGACAGTGACCCAAGCCAGGAATCGAACCCAGGTCCCTGGCACTGGGAGGCAGCAGTGCTAACCACTGTGCCACCCAAGGATCAGCGAATTAATATGGAGGTGGATCAGTGAATTAATATCATCAGCGGGGGAGAGAGATACACAAGATGGGAGAAAGAGTGGGATGTGGGTGTTGCTGGCTGGACCAGTATTATTGCCCATCCCTAATTACCCTTGAGGATGATTTTGTGGGAATGAATCCAGTGTCGACCAGGGAGGAGTGGGAGTGATGGGCAAATGCAACGCGGTGGATCGGCTTTGAACAAACAGAAGAGATTTCAGTGGTTAACTGTGACTGGATCTTGGAATGAATTCCCCGTTTACTTTTTCAAATCCTCCACCTTTCATCCTCAGTGTAATTTATGAGGTTTTTTTTACAAGATGAATAAAGACTCTATTTAGATTACTGGATTGGTATCACTCCCAACTGCTGTTCCCATGTAAATATCATCCACATCAAAGCTTCAATGAGATCATGGCCTTGTGACCACTCCCAGGTATGGAATTACACTCTATCCAGAGCAAATTGGCACGTTGTTGAGAACACATTTCCAGTTGAGGTTTTATTGTAAACTCCCAATCTATTAGACTGCCAGTCCTGCTAGATGATTTGACAAGTCGCAAATCCTGTGTCGTCAAACCTCGATCCTACGTCAGAAGGAAACCTCATTCAAACTTGAACTGCCTCGCAGAGACACAAGCCACCTGTAGCAGTAAAACATCGAGACAGCCACTCAGTGCGAATGTTGTTTTTCCCTGAATTAGGATTTGGGATGATTCAGGTCTTCCTGTTCATATGACCTCATCCTTCTGGGATAAGAATTGCAACATCTCCCGATTGCAACACGCACTGGGTTCTCCGTATCCTCTGTTATTTGATTATTTCCAGAGAGGTTTCAGCAAGGTTCCTGGGTGCCTTTAGAAGAAAAAGGAATCAGATGTGAGAATTCCCCAGGGACAGATTTCCA
>NC_135803.1:150625563-150808063 GCF_964213995.1 Mustelus asterias | reverse complement strand
GGTGCAGACTCAAATGGACCGAATGGCCTCATTCTGCACTGGAGAGTTTCGATGAAAATTTCTTTCTTTCTATGACATAAAAGCAAATTAGGGGCAGGAGATTCAGAGAGGATTTGAGAAAAAATCTTTTCACTCATCAGGTGGCAGGTATATGGGATGCACTGCCTGGGAAGGGAAATCTTACAACCTTTAGAAAATATTTGGATGAGCATTTGAAACATCGTAACGTTCAAGGTGGGACAAGTGCAGGAAAATGGGATTAGCACATCTTCAGTGGTAGTTATTGTTGGTGCAGACTCAATGGGCCTTTCCTGCTCTGTATGACTACAACTCTAATGAGGATGGTGGAATCTGGAACAAAAACAGAAAATGCTGGAAAATCTCAGCAAGTCTCACAGCGTCTTTGTAGAGACTATAGAGCCAACATTTCGAGTCAGGGTGCCCTTCATCAAAGATCATAGAGTCACTATAGTGCAGAAGGCCATTCAGCTCATCGAGCTGCACCGACAACAATCCCACCCATGTCCTCTCTCTGTGACCCCCACGTATTTACCCTGCTGGTCCCCCTGACACCAAGGGGCAATTTATCATGGCCAATCCACCTAACTTGCACATCTTTGGACTGTGGAAGGAAACCGGAGCATCCGGGAGAAACCCACGCAGACACGGGGAGAACTTACAAGCTCCACACAGTGACCTGACACCGGAATTGAATTCGGGTCCCTGGTGCTGTGAGGCAGCAGTGCTAACCACTGTGTCACCATGCCATCAGTGGAAGACTGGAGATCTTGTTTTTGGTTCCATTCCAGTGTAATGAACAACAAAGTGTTTTCGCGGACCAGGAAATTTAGCAAAAGCCACAAACTGCCCTCGTTCGTTCAGCCTTAAGAGTTTGAGATATCCATGGATACATTTGACCATTAAGTCAAGAAGCTACAGCTTCAAGAGAATGATTCCTCCAAGGTCAGCCATGTAACATCCCCACAGGAGGCCTATGACGATCACTAGTTTAATGACATGATTGACAGGTCAGTCGAGGCAAAGGTTGATTTATGGTAAAACCAAAATCTTTGCAGCAACTGGTTGAGGTTATTCCAGCAGATTGAAAGAAAGGTTTAGACGAGGGTGATTAAAACAGATCCTGAAGAATCCAACAAGGCCTGATCAGCCATTCCCCTCGAGCTTGGGAAGTGTAATGTCAGAATTCTCTGGCAACTTTCACTTTCGTAAAAATGCTCTTGGGTATTTGTGCAATTATTAATAATCACGGCACGTTTAATTCCCATCCCATGAAAGTCAAGAAATGATTTTTAACCATTATTTTTAGGAGTAACTGGTGAGGTAATGTATATCCTTCTAGCAAGAAAACATTTTCAGGAGGGAGCAGGAGAAATAGTTTGGGTGCGAATCACAAAGAGGTAGACATTGAAAAAAAACTTGTGTACATTGCAACCTATCAAATGTTAACAGAAAAAAAAAGATTTGTTTGTTAATATCTGCAGGCAACATGTCTTTATGTTCTTGTACGGTCAGGAATAGTGTGCGTACAAATTATATTTGCTCACAAGCACTATTTGTGCACATTTCTTGGACTGGGGGAAGAGGGGGAGATCAGGGAAAAGAGAACTTCTTAAAGGGTCACCCAATGCCTCTGCGGCAGACACTTAATAATCTTTCAGACAGTTCTGCTGGGTCAGTTTAGTTCAGTTGGCTGGTTCGTGATGCGGAGCGACGGCAGCAGTGCAGGTTCAATTCCCGTATCGGCTGAGGTTGTTCATGAAGGCCCCGCCTTCTCACCCTTGCTTGTGGTGTGGTGATCCTCAGGTTCAAATCACCACCAGTCAGCTCTCCCCCTCAAAAGGGGGAGAGCAACCGATGGTCCTCTGGGACTATGGCGACATTTCATTCCATTTCTACAAACACAGTGACAATCTATTGCTGCTTAGCAACACACCAGAGCAGCAAAATTTGCAAGTTTACATTATTAAGCCCCATATGATGTCTCCCATTTGTTTTAACCTCAGTGAGCGCTTGCTCCGACTGCCACAGTCTAATAACATGTCATGTTCAATTAGTAATATAGTTTCCTTAAGAGGAGGAAGGAGACCAGAAGCTTTCCAACATTTCCACACTCGGTCCAACAAAGACGCATTTTTGCAGTGTTCTCCCACATTTTTAAGAGTCAATTTTTCCCCAGGCTATTTGATGTGCTCTGACAACAAGGTCAGAAAGCTAACCGGCTCCTTTCTCTGTACTAAGTGTCCTGTCAATTTGGCTGTCCAAGAAGTGAGCAAAAAGCACCCACTCGAAGTAAAGCCATCCTCAGCAGCTTTGGGAAAACTCATGTATCCACTCAGGTTCTTCCTACTATGTGTAGAAAGATTCAGGAACACGTAGTCACCAGCCACATCCTCCGACCACAACATCCCAACCAAGTTACTCTTTATATTTCATCAATTCCTCAGGTGGCAGCTCTACAATAGTTGACTTAAATGCCCAGTCTTCACTTTTGAGGCTATTCAACTGACAGGGAAATTATCTTGTTTTCATCCCACTTCCACGGCATCATGACAGCAATCAAGAACAGGAAATTTGGTCAACAGGGCAGCATGGTGGCACAGTGGTTAGCACTGCTGCCTCACAGCGCCAGGGTCCCGGGTTCGATTCCCAGCTCGGGTCATTGTCTGTGTCAAGTCTGCACATTCTCCCCATGTCTGCGTGGGTTTCCTCCGGGTGCTCCGGTTTCCTCGCAGTCCAAAAGATGTGCTGGTTAGGTGCATTGGCCGTGCTAAATTCACCCTCAGTGTACCCGAACAGGCGCCGGAGTGCGGCGACTAGAGGATTTTCACAGTAATTTCATTGCTGTGTTAATGTAAGCCTACGTGTGACACTAATAAATAAACTTTAAAACAATGATCCTTTCAGGAGGCAACCAACCTTACAGAATAGTGGAAGGCAAGAGAGCAGAAACACATGATAGTGATGCACAAAGGGTCAGTTTGACCGCACTCTCCCAAACTCTGACTGAGGTGTTAAGGTGTCTATACTCTTTATTATAGGCACCTTTTAAATAAAACACTATAGGCACATGGATAAAGGTGGTCGTCTGGGAGCGAAAACACGAAGGTGAAGGAAGAAAAAGCATTCAAAAATAGCGCTTTCTAAAATGATTTCCAGCTCCCTGCCTACCTACATCTTGACATGTTTGTGGGACATCATAACATATTCCATACATATATCTGGATTTATCCAGCATTAAGTGTGGTAATCTTTTGACTCCTGACAGGTGGCAGGGCAGAGTGACTGGGATTCTGGGGATCGAGGCCAGCACGTGATCCAGATGTTGAGAATAAATTAGAATGCTTCTCTAACCTGCTGAAATACCGTGGTTACTTGCTCGTGGAGCTATTGTTTCACTATTTGTACCTTGCTGCTATGCAGCAGATAGTTTAATATTTTGCCAATTTTCTCCCTCGAGTTCAATTTCGCCCAATTCTGATTTTTAAAAAAAGTTTATTTATTCATCACGTGAGGCTTACATTAACACTGCAATGAAGTTACTGTGAAAATCCCCTAGTTGCCACACTCCAGCGCTTGTTCGAGTACACTGAGGGAGAATTTAGCATGGCCAATGCACCTAACCAGCGCGTCTTTCAGACTGTGGGAGGAAACTGGAGCACCCGGAGGAAACCCACGCAGACACGGGGAGAAAGTGCAAAATCCACACAGACAGTGACCCTAGGCCAGGAATCGAACCCAGGTCCCGGGAGCCGTGAGGCAGGAGTGCTAACCACTGTGCCACCCCATTTAAGTTGTTATATCCGGGATATCATAATTCCGTGCACCCAACAGATCTTTGTGCATCAGTCTCCTGTTTTCTCTATCACAGGCCTGCCCTCCAGTGCCCCTGTTGCCTCCCAGGGATAGGTTATAACTGAAAATCTTTCCGGATTTTGGAATAATATCTTGTAATATTTGCAGAAAGCAACAAATAATTAATGGGCTTGTGCTTCAATCTCTAAAGTTACTCACGTGAGGACATCGTCAGGCTTCTTCTGCTGCAGTTTCTTACCCAAGCCAAAACCAAAGAAACACACAGCAAACATAGGTGCAACGCCAATAATTGGGGCGGCCATTCCCTTGTATAAACCTCGGATACCCTAAAGGAGCACATCACAGTGTCACAGGGTGCAATTAACAGACTGCAGCTATTTCATATGAAGCCACAAGTCACTCAAAATGATATTCCAACAATTTTCCTCAGGAGGGTCTGCATAGTTGTCAACAGACATCTCTCACACTATATACAACAGCTAATGACTTTTGGTCGCATTTTTATATCAAGATTTAATATTATGTTACCCCCAATACGGACACATCACGTTATGAACTTTCAGGCAATTCTTGTAAATAAAACCCAACACAAACAAATTAAAATTGCTGTGGCATTTCACATGACGGTTGGCATTTGAGCTACAGACAGTTCCCAGTTCTCATGTGAATACCTAAAGCAAAATACTGCAGATGCTGGAGATTTGAATAAACACAGAACTTGTTCAAGAAAACGGGCTTGTCACATGGGAGAACAAAGTTCATAAATCAGGGACTCATAACTATAGCAGTGCATCCTCTTAGCTCTATTTAATCTTTGTGTGTGTGACAGAACAATCATGTGGGACATTGCGTTTATTACGGGGTGCAAAAATAAATAACATTTTATAAACTCTCAAAAGCTTACTGCTGAAATTATTTAGTTAAGATCCTAACTCTAAGGGTCAGAAAACAAGCTTTTCTGTACTAAACATATTGACCACAGGCAGTTAGGGAACACATACATTCTGCAAACTGAATGACCCTTTAAACATTTATAATGGAGATCATGAAGGTAAACTGTAATGTTCCATGTTTCGATCAGCTGGATGCATTATCAAGTGTGCTTCTGAAGTCTCTTCCTCACCATCTTATAGACACAAATGCTGTATTCACCATGTTAATGCAATTATAACATTAGGAGGGTGTAAAATCACACTTAAGCCAGAACACTTCAATGTTATAAGACGTTCATGTCTCTTAGCACAAATTGGTCCCATGCTATCATCACCAGGTGACAAACTTGCAACTACTGGTGTTTTACCCTCATGTTAAACAGTTTAAACTGCTCTTATCAATCACAGCACAGGTTTTAAGGATGGCGCAACTTTCCCCCAACTGAACAAAATAGGCCGGTTTCATGTGCTAATCCTGATACCTCATTCTCACGAATACATATCCCCAAGAACTATGTTCCATTAAAATTGGAAGGACACCAAATTATCTTCAAACTTTCTTGGGAACTGAAATTTTTCTAATAAGTTCACTTTACTGTGAGCAAGCTGCCTTTTCCAATAAGTATGAAAGCATCCATTCTGGATGTATCACAGCTTGGTATGGCTCCTGCTCGGTCCAAGACCGCAAGAAACTAAATAGGGTTGTGAACGTAGCCCAATCCATCACGCAAACCAGCCTCCCATCCATTGACTCTGTCTACACCTCCCGCTGCCTCGGAAAAGCAGCCAGCATAATCAAGGACCCCACGCATCCCGGACATTCTCTCTTCCACCTTCTTCCGTTGGGAAAAAGATACAAACGTCTGAGGTCACGTACCAACCGACTCGAGAACAGCTTCTTCTCTGCTGCTGTCAGACTTTTGAATGGGCCTACCTTATATTAAGTTGATCTTTCTCTACATCCCAGCTATGACTGTAACACTATATTCTGCACCCTCTTTTCTTCCCTACGTAGTCTCTGAATGGTATGCTTTGTCTGTATATCGCGCAAGAAACAATACTTTTCACTGTATCACAATACATGCGACAGTAATAAATCAAATTAAAAAGACTTTACTAAATGACCAGCAAGGCACCCGAGGAGATAATACGAACTATTGGTTTATTCGAACTTGTAATTGCTGGAAAAAACTATTGCTTTCAGAGGCTGGTGTTTGCTGGAAACTGCTTGACCAAGTTTTGAACTTGTGTATTAACAAGAATTTTAAAATTAGGGGTCACCCTTATAGGACAGAAATGAGAAGAATTTTGTTTCTCTCAGTGGGTTGTGCAACTTTGGAACTCGCTGCCTCAGAAAATGGTGGAAGTGGGATCATGGATATTTTTAAAGCAGAGGTAGATAGATTCTTGTTGGGCAAGGGAATCGAAGGTTATTGGGATAAATGGGGAATATGGAACTCAACACAAACAAACCACCGTGACACAGTGGTTAGCACTGCTGCCTCAGTGCCAGGGACCCTGGTTCAATTCTGGCCTTGGCTGACCTCTCTGTGTGGAGTTTGTACATTCTCCCAGTATCTGCGTAGGTTTCCTCCAGGTGCTCCGGTTTCCCTCCATACGCTAATAAAGATGTGCAGTCTAGATGGATTGGCCATGGTAAATTGCCCCTTAGTGTCCCAAAATGTGTAGGTTCGGGGGGTTTAATGAAGTAAATGCGTGGGGTTAAGGGAAAGGGGCAGGGAATGGTTCTGGGGAAGGCACTCTGTCAGAGAGTTGGTATAGACTCGATGAGCCTAATGGCCTCGGCCGGCACTGTAGGGATTCTGTAAAATCAGTCATGATCCTGTTGAATGGCACAACAGGCTCGAGGGGCCGAATGTTTGCATTTATAGCATCAATGGAATCATGTGCCGATTAAGGCATTTTAACACATTAGGTTTGGTGCTTTATTATTTCAGCACGTACCCTGATGTAGCCTGACACGAAAGCTGGGTAAATTCAACTGAAGTGCAGGCTGGTCACAAACTAACTGAACCACCACCAATCCCGAGGGGTTGCTGTGTTTTTTACATTCCGATGATTATCTGGACGGTTAATTTTTTTTCTCAAATGATCAAGGGTCCTTTTTTTTCCCCCCAACTTAATCATTTCAATTTTCATGATTTGCCGATCGTATTATACATTGCTTTCCTCCCCCTTCCACATTCATTGATAAAACTGCCGTTTCCTCAGTCAGCTCTTGCACTCTGTGGACTCAGGACAAACACGCCATGCTTGCTTGCTGAGCAATGTTTAACCTCTCACCTACATTCCACTGGTTTTCCCCTCTGTAAGACCGCAACAGCAGCAGAGCATTCACACTGTTACACCCAGGCCGGAAAGTTTAAAAAAAAGAATCACTGCACAAAAATTGGGGACAGTTAATTCAACTTTAGGAGTCTCTTATTACCCTCTCACCTTTTAAAAAAGAAAATCTTAGCTTTGTAAAAGTACATAATTGTCGGCACCAAATGTTTTCAATTTGGGAATTTCAACCCCTGTAAATCCAGCTCCTGCTTTTCTTTGTCAATCTGACTGGGTTTGAGGTTTTGTAACTGAGAGGCTGGAGAAACAGCCTTTCCCCAGATTTCTATCAATGCCTATCACTGCCTACAAAGGCACAAGGTACCAACCAGAGGACATTCCCATCAAATTCAGACTCCCTGCAACTCTCAGCTGCAGCTCAAGGTCTCCCTCCACTTTAAAGCTCAAAGCAGAAGCTAAGCCGAAACATACAAATCAGATCTGCATTCTTCCAATGTTTTCGATTTAGTGTTCCCATCTTTAATCCACAAATCTTTGAGGCTCAGCACTGGGAGACCTGGCGTAGAGTGCACCATGGAAATCATGCTGCGAAATGGTATTGATTAGCAATCGTCTTATTGAGGTGCGGGAACAGTGTTCGTCATTATTGCTTTTGGGTCTGTAAGCAACATTAGCAAGTCTGCCTTTATTGATCATCTCTATTTTTGCCAAGGACATCAACAGTTAGTCAAATAACAGACCATCAAAAAGGTCCCAGGTTCAAATATCACCATGGCAAATTATAGAAAGCAACCCAAATTATCCCTTAAGAAAGAAAACACATCATCGCTCTGAAGTGACACAGCGATGGACAATAAATTTGACCCTGCCAGCTAACAATTTTTAAACAAGCCTTTACCAGAACACAAGATGACAAGATACAGAACGTTAACTAAAGGCCGGATTCTCCAGTCCCACTGCGGTGAACGGGGATTTTGTTGAGCGCCACATTTCCCATTCCCACTGGCAGCGGTAGCAGGGCGGGCGAGATTGGAGAATTACCATCATTGTCTCCAAAGGGACACCTGTCAAAAGCTTACAGACTTCAGGTCTGCTTCCCATATCTCCACCAACGTGCGTGTAAGTTGCAATGTAAGATTTGCGGCTTGGGGATTTATTCCACAGCTTACCCCTTGTGCAATAGCTGCCAGCTGCAGCATAGCTTGGTCATTGCCATGAGTCCAGTTTCTAGGATTCTGCCCCCTTGTCCTCTGCCAGGTTTGTGGGCCACTACAGGCAGGTTTTCACAACTCCCCTTCCCAACGTATCTAATCTCCTCAAACTATTCAAACTCTTGTTGAATATTGTACATCATAGAATCCCCCACAGTGCAGAAGCAGGCCATTCAGCCCATCAAGCATGCACTGACAGCAATCCCACCCAGGTCCTACATCCGTAACTGCATGTATTTACCCTGCTAGTCCCCCTGACACTTGGGGGCAATTTATCATGGCCAATCAACCTAACCTGCACATCATTGGACTATGGGAGGAAACTGGAGCACTGGAGGAAACGCACGCAGACACAGGGAGAATGTGCAAACTCCACACAAACAGTGACTCACGGCTAAAATTGAACCCGGGTCCAAGAGGCTGTGAGACAGCAGTGCTAACCACTGTGCCACCTGTGTCTTCTATGTCCCTCATCATTCCTCTTTTAGTTTTACACTTGCCGTTTAACCATCTCCTCTTCTCCATTCCATTACATTACAGCTCATCCTTTTCCTTCTCCTATGCATATATTCTTTTATGCTGCCCGACTCGTTTGTGATATTTTGCCATTCTGATGATGGGGTTATGTCTCAAATATCAACATTTGATCAGATCAACCTAGACTGCTTGGTCGTTTTGTCGAACACAAGTATGACCCTGAGCTTCTGATCACTTGCCAGTCCCACTCTGTCACTGGCTACATTTCTGGAATTAAGCTCAATGGAAGATCAAGAGACGATAATTCCTCTTTCGAATATTCACAGAATCCCGACAGTGCAAAAAGAGGCCATTCGGCCCATTGGACCACAATCCCACCCAGGCCCTATTCCCATAACTCCACATATTTAGCCCTCTAATCCCCTGGCACTAGGGTCAGTTTAGTATAGTCGATCAACCCAACCCGCACATCTTTGGCATGTGGGAGGAGACCGGAGCACCCGGAGGAAACCCACACAGAGATGGGGAGAACGTGCAAACTCCACACAGACAGTGACCCGAGGCTGGAATTGAACCTGGGTCCCTGGCGCTCTGAGGCAAGTACTAAGCACTGTGCCACCAAATTTAGGCACCTTACAATCTTCCAGACTCACAGAGTTCAACCATTTCAGATCAGAACCACTGATCGCATACTTTTTAAAAATCAAAGCACAGCACGGATTGGAAATGTTTCTGGTCTTTGCCATTCACACCACTTCTAAACCCATCATTTGTTTCTTGACTTGTCCCATTACCATTCACTTTTGCTTATCACCATCACAGCTTTTATCATTTAAAAACTCCTGCCTTCCGCTCTCTCAAGGACCTCTTCATGCTGGCACTTTACTGCAGTACAGGAGGAAGTGCTCCACCGTCAAATGTGCACCCTTTTGGCCAATACATTCAACTGGAGACCAATCTGCCTTCTCAGACAAATGTAAAAATCCCAAAGCACTATTTCAAAGAAGCGCAGGGGTCACTCCTGCCGTCCTGACCAATATTTATCCCTTAATTGACACCATAAAGCAGATGATTTGGAAAACATCACATTGCTGTTTGTGGGAGCTTACTGTGCACAAACTGGCTGCCAAGTTTCCAGCAGTGACTACACTTTAAAAGTACTTCTGGCGGGGGCGGCACAGTGGCACAGTGGTTAGCACTGCTGCCTCACACTGCCAGGGATCCAGATTCAATTCCGGCCTCGGGTCACTGTCTGTGTGGAGTTCGCATGTTCTCCCCGTGTCTGGGTGGGTTTCCTCCGGGTGCTCCGGTTTCCTCCCACAGTCCAAAGACGTACGGGTCAGGTGGATTGGTCATGCTAAATTGCCCCTGTATGTCAGGGGGACTAGCTAGGGTAAACACATGTGGTTATGGGGATAGGGCCTGGGTGGGATTGTTGTTGGTGCAGGCCCGATGGGCTGAATGGCCTCCTTCTGCACTGTAGAGATTCTACGGTTACTGTAAAGCAGTTTGGAACAATCTGTGGTTTTGAAAGGTGCTACATAAATGCATGTCGATATTTTCACCTCTGCTCTCCTTACTTGCATCTGTACTTGCTTAAATCTCACATTTTTCCAGTTTTGATGAATGGACATTAACTTGAAATCTTAACTCTGTTTCTCTCAGCGGGTGCTGCAAGACCTGCTAAGTATTT
Organism: Mustelus asterias; assembly: GCF_964213995.1. Classification (NCBI taxonomy): domain Eukaryota; kingdom Metazoa; phylum Chordata; class Chondrichthyes; order Carcharhiniformes; family Triakidae; genus Mustelus; species Mustelus asterias. Next base: position 150,797,612 of record NC_135803.1, on the reverse strand, counting down.
CCAGGATTTTCTGTTTATATAGGTGAAATTCTCTAACTTAACAAGTAGTACATGTGTTACCTCTCCAACTAGTGTCTTGTAGAAACAGTCGAAGGTCCCACTGAACCTGGGAACCTGGCCAGGGGAAGGCTTTGGTTGTGTCTGTAAGCGCACCTAAACGGGAAACGTAAGAAAAAAGTGATTGGCTTTCATTATAGAGATACTTTAGGTATTCTTAAAAGGCAATAGTCCATCAGCAAATCAGAAAAGGGGCAAAAGCACAGAAAGAATCCAAGCTTGTTGCAGTAATGGATTATAATTGTCCCTTTTTTACTTTGGTCATTCCTCCCTAACTTCAAATGGAGAAAAATAATTTTCTGTAGTTTCTGGTCCCTCCCTCTGAGCTTGGAGCTGAAAATGGAGGCTGGCATTCCCTTTAACCGATGCTGCAGTTGATAGTGATGCTGCAGTAGGAATTGGCTTACATTTTCTGTCAGTAATACTCTTCATGTTAAAGGGCCCAAATAAATCTGAGCCAAAAATCACTCAATTTTTAAGGACGAGGTAGAGAACATCAAAGGGATTTTCTTCATTTCTTACTTATTAAAAATGCCATTATAGAATCATAAAATCCCTACAGTGCAGAAGGAGGCCATTCGGCCCATTGAGTTTGAACCAACCACAATCCCACCCAGGCCCTACCCCCGTATATATACCCTGTTAATCCCAACACTAGGGTCAATTTAGCACGGCCAATCCTCCTAACCCACACATCTTTGGACTGTGGGAGGAAACCGGAGCACCCGGAGGAAACCCACGCAGACACGGGGAGAACGTGAAAACTCCACACAGAGTTACCCAAACCAGGAACTGAACCCAGGTCTCTGGCGCTGTGAGGCAGCAGAGCTGACCACTGTGTCACCATGCCACCCGTGAAAATTAAATAAAATGCATAATTGTGCAAATTTTAAAATGAAAAATAAATAGAAATGGAAAATATATATTACACATAAAATTTAATGAAAAATAGGAATACAGAGTATGCAAATTTAGAAATGAAAAATAAATGGAAATGCAGAATACACATTTTACATAAAATTTAAAATAGAAATGCAGAATATACGTTATGCAAATTGAAAAATAAAAATGCCAAATATCCATTATGCATAAAATTTAAAAATTAGAAGTAGAAATGCAGAATAATACAAACTTTAAGTGCAGAATATACATCAAACATAGAAAGTAAATGAAAAACTAAACGTAAATGAAAATATATCTTATGCAGAACACATAATGTGCAAAAACAATGAATTGTAAATGCACAAGTAACTTATGCAGCTTCACACTGAAGTTCACAGAGTCTCTCCCTCAGGTTGTCAAAGGCTTGCTGCAGCTTCACCTGTTGCCTGAGAGGGAGTGAGTGCAGCCCAGAGCCAGAGCCCAGGCCCTGCAGCCGCCCCGCACTCAGCTGCTCCATCGGTCCCTCACCTTGATGGTATCCAGCGGGTGCCCGGCGAACACCAGGCACACCCCGCCGAAACCGCCGGCGAAGAAGTTCTTGATGGGGTTGACTGCCCGCTGCTCGGGCTTCTTCACGGCCGACATTTTGCCCACCGCAAGAGGCAGAGACCAAGGTTGGTGGGCGGGGTAACCCACCGCCGGGTCACCGATCGCCGGCCTTTGCCCTACTTCGGGCACCTTTCCCCGTTACACCAGCCGCTCAGCCACAACAGCAGTGCAACCACTAAATACCGCCCCCGAGTAACGTATCCCAGGGCTCAGCAAGTTATCGAACAAGCACTTGGCTTATTTATTTTCGTCTTTTAAATGATCCAAAAACAAAACATAAAAATTAAATGAAAAATAAAACAAAATCTAGATAAGCAAAACTGCACCTGCCTATAATAATAAATAAAATTACCTGCTCCTTAGTTTTAATTTGATTTGATTTATTATTGTCACATGTATTAACATACAGTAAAAAGTATTGTTTCTTGTGCGCTATACACACAAAGCATACCGTTCATAGAGAAGGAAACAAGAGGGTGCAGAATGCAGTGTTACAGTCATAGCTAGGGTGTAGAGAAAGATCAGCTTAATGCAAGGTAGGTCCATTCAAAAGTCTGACAGCCGCAGGGAAGAGGCTGCTCTTGAGTCGGTTGGTACGTGACCTCAGACTTTTGTATCTTTTTCCCGACAGAAGAAGGTGGAAGAGAGAATGTCCGGAGTGCGTGGGGTCCTTGATTATGCTGGCTGCTTTACTGAGGCAGCGGGAAGTGTAGACAGAGTCAATGGACGGGAGGCTGGTTTGCGTGATGGACTGGGCTTCGTTCATGATCCTTTGTAGTTTCTGTGGTCTTGGATAGAACAGGAGCCATACCAAGCTGTGATGCAACCAGTTAAGGATGCACAGAAAGTTAATTTTTCTTTAAGATAAAATAGTCTCATTATGTGATGCGCGATTAATCCACTCGGAAGGCTAGATCGTACCCGGGAATAAAGGCTTTTATTCACAACAAGAATAGAGCATACTGCTTAACAATACAATCCCAGACTAAAGGGTCACTAGGAAGTGCAGTGACCTTTATACTCCTATAGGTAGGCAGAGCCAACTGGAGTGTACCACAGAACAATGCTAACAGGTGGAACACCCCAACCCTAACCCCAACAGTAACAAGAGTAACATGTACAAGTACCCATAGTAATAACCATCTATGGTTCAGTACCCATAGTGGTAACCATCTATGGTTCACCACATTATGTTTATTTATTTATGTTTATTTTTGTTTTTTTTAATTCATGGGACATGGGTGTTGCTGGCTGGCCAACATTTATTGCCCATTCCTAATTGCGTTTTGAACTGAGTGTCTTACTCGGGGGCAGTACAGTGTCACAGTGGTTCGCATTATTGCCTCACGGCGCCAGGAGTCCGGTTTGATTCCCGGCTTGGGTCACTGTCTGAGCGGAGTGTGCATGTTTTCCCCTTGTCTGCGTAAGCTACCTTCCGGTGCTCCAGTTTCCTCCCACAAAGATGTGCTGGTTAGGGTGCATTGGCCATGCTAAACTCTCCCTCAGTGTACCCGAACAGGTGCTGGAGTGTGGCGACTCGGGGATTTTCACAGTAACTTCATTACAGTGTTAATGTAAGCCTACTTGTGACACTAAATAAACTTTCTGAATCTAACAGCACTATGGGTGTACCTACACCTTAGGGACTGCAGCGGGTTCAAGAAGGCGGCTCGCCACCACCTTCTGAAGGACAATTAGGGATGAGCAATAAATACTGGCCTAGCCAGCAACGCCCACATCCCATAGATGATTTAAAAAAAAAATTTTGCTGGCACATTCTCATGCAATTTCACAAACAATTCTGGCTAACGTGTGTAATTCCCCTTTTACACCTGCCTGATGTTGGATGCAGTTTGCCCTCTTGGTCTCTCGATGCTTCCCTCTCCTTTTATTCTTAGATAACTGCTGGTGATGAGCAGCTGGAATGGGATTGATAAAGTGAGATCGGTCTGCAGTACTTCCAAACACTGTTGATTACTCCGAGTTTAGTTAAGAAATGGGCTGAATGGCCAGACCAGGTAAGGACGACAGATTTCATTCCCTGAAGGACATTAGTGAACCAGATGGTTTTTTCCGACAATCGGCAATGGTTTCATGGTTATCAATAGGTCCTTAATTCCAGATTTATTTTTATGAATTAAAATTCCACCATCTGTTGTGGCGGAATTCAAACCCAGGACCCCAGAATATTGGCTGAGTTTCTGGACTAATAATCTAGTGATAATACCACGCGACCATCGCCTCCCCCTTAATGTCACAAGTAGGCTTACATTAATACTGTAATGAGGTTACTTTGAAAATCCCCTAGTCGCCACATTCTGGTGCCTGTTCGGGCACACTGAAGGAGAATTTAGCATGGTCAATCCGCCTAACTGGCACATCTTTCGGGAGGAAACTGGAACACCCGGAGGAAACCCACACAGGCACGGGGAGAACATGCAGACTCTGCACAATCACCCAAGCTGGGAATCAAACCTGGGTCTCTGGCGCTGTGATGCAGCAGTGCTAACCACTGTGCCGCCGTTGTCTTGGAATCTCAGAAATTTCACAAATGTCATGCAGTGTCTGGGGATTCAGGGTATACATTTAGGATGGAGATGAGGAGACATTTCTTCACCCACAGAGTGGTGAGCCTGTGGAATTCATTACCACAGAAGTAGTTGATGCCAAAACATTGAATGTGTTCAAACGGCGGCTGGATATAGCACTTGGGGCGAATGGGATCAAAGGTTATGGGGAAAAAGCAGGATTAGGCTATTGAATTGGACAATCAGCCATGATTGTGATAAATGGCGGAACAGGCTTGAAGGGCCAAGTGGCCTCTCCTGCTCCTATCTTCTATGTTTCTAACATTTTAGCAGCTATTCATAATGTATTAGATTTTTCCGAACGTATTTCACATTATTTTAATTGGTCTCCCAAAAATACAATTTTGTGAAGATTTGAATTGTAGACAGGACTGCACGAGCTCTAAACTAGTGTCAGGCTGTTTTTGCTAAATTGACAATATCAACTTCTCTTGGGAACCACAATATGGCTGAGGGAAAGAAAGTGTAATAATTCAGGAAACCTGACTGGAAAGGAACATCATTTCTTTGCAGAAGATAAAGTGAAGCCACAATCGTGGTGTACACAAGCTATTCCCCCTGGGTCTGCCTTATAAAAGGCTTAGGTGATGAGCTCCATTGGGCAAACATTACCTTGTTGCCAGGGGAACTCATACTCAGTGAGCCGAGCCCTATTGGGACGAACAACCAGTGATTCCCCATGGGCCTTGTGGGGGTGATCACAGAGAGTTATTGGTAAGAGCTGACAGTTTTAACAAGCGAGTTAATATTGAACTGTGCCAGGAAGCAAAGGTTAGACTTATCACTAGGCAACTTCTTATCTACCAGATTACATGGTGGTGTAAACAGAGAACAGTTAAGAGAAGACCTTTGAGGTTTTCGACATCAAATATAAAAATGGGCAGATCGGGTACAGTACTGGCCATTTAAAGAACAAAGCAACTACAGTTTTATTTCAATTGAGGTGAAAGTCCATTGGTTGGCTCAGTCATGTGCCAAGAGTGGAAGACCCAGACATCAAGCACTGAAACAGTAGCTGAGTAGAAAGATGTAGAGTAATGGTCCTTAAACTTTTTTTTTAAGGACCTCATCAAATGGAATACTAATCACAGCTCCCAATCTAAATTATGCTATATAATACTCATACTGAGTGGCACAGTGGCAGAATGCTTAGCACTGCTGCCTCACAGTGCCGGGGACCTGGGTTCAATTCCCAGCTTGGGTCACTGTCTGTACGGAGTCTGCACATTCTCCCCGTGTCTGCGTGGGTTTCCTCCCGGTGCTTCAGTTTCCTCCCATAGTCCAAAGATGTGCCATGCTGAATTGCCCCTTAGTGTCCTGGAATGCACAGGTTAGGGGGATTAGCGAGTTAAATATGTGGGGTTACGGGGACAAGGCCAAGGTGGGAGTGTTGTCGGTGCAGACTCGATGGGCCGAATGGCCTCCTTCTGTAGGGCTTCTATGATTTCTATGAGATGGGTCATTCTCAGATTGGCAGGCTGTGACCAGTGAGGTATAAGATCAGTGCTTGGGCCTTCTGTATTAATGATTTAGTTGTGTAGATTAAATGTACTATTTCCAGGTTTGCAGATAACACAAAACTAGATGGAAGTGTGAATTGTGAGGGGGATGCAAAGACATTTCAGGGGAACTTGAAGAGGCGAAGTAGGTAAAGGTTTGGCAGATAGAATATAGGATGGAATTCTCCAGTCTCATCAGATGGCCCGCAGGACTCCTGATGCCTCGCTGAATGTCATGTCGACCAGAGACCTGAATTTTATGCAATTGGTGGGCTTGTCAGCCCATTCACATCCCCTACCATTCACCCACCTGTCCAACCAGAAATGTACTGGGTGGGCTTTGGTGCTGATAATGACCAGTGTGGACCTGGCATGCTGGACCCCGAGAAAGCAAAAGAGGAAGTGGAACTGCTTATTCCCTTTGAAGAAACTACAGCTATCAATCAGGCTTAGAGTCTGTGTAAACATTGCGGTTAGGAACAATGGAAATACTTGAGATGCATTCAAGTGTGAAAGGAAAGGGAAATAAACACAGCTGACTGGAGGCTGAGTATAAATCCATTGAGCCGCAAATGAAAGCCTATTTCAAAGTACCACACTATGAAATTGAAAGAGGTCAAAGATTTTCAATGGAATAGAGAGGGTTTCAAAGGTTACAGCTTTCTGGAAAGGCTGAGAAACCACAAATAAAAGCTGTGTGATTACATTGGGGCTGAGTGAACAACTGTGAAGAAGGGAATACAACCCCCCTCACACCACCTCCCCCACACCCCGCCCCTCCCACACACCCCCCTCCGTCCAAGTGGAATTGACATCTCCTCTTTCTCAGTGGACTTCAAAGGAGTCTGCTCACACCTGCAGCTTCTGAAGGAGAGAAAGGGAAATGCCTGCTGCAGAATAGAGTGCTGCTGTGATTTAAAAGCCTGCCAGCTGCCCGGGGGCATGCAGATTGAAGTGACCAGGTCACTTTAAAGTTTCACAGCTGGCAGGCAGGAATTTGACTTCCTGAAATCACCATGCCCAGGGTGATCTCCAGATCTGCCAGGGCTAAAAAGGGCAGTCCAGCCATGAGTCCCCCATCCTGGGGGAGAGTGCCGAGGCCAACCCCTTGCCCCCAGCCCAAGCTCACCCAAACCCCAAGACCCTCGGGAACCTTCCACAGCCTGCAATGGCATCGGGGCAAATGGCCACTGGATGTTTTTTTCTCTGACCCCCTTGGGGGCCCAAGATCCCAGGCCAGTGTGTCAGTACCAGGGTGCAGGGGGAGGTGCACTGTTGGCACTGCTAAGACACATGGCCTGAAGTGGGGACCGAGTGGGGGGAGGTCTGGAGTGGCTGAGTTGTGGTCTGAGGGAGGGAGGAGAGGGTCTCAGGGGGGCTGAGGGGTACCTAAATGGGGAGGGTGGCTGTTGGGGTCTGAGGGGAGCCTGAGGGGGGAGGGGCCTGAGAGGGGTTCCGAGAGGAGAGTGGGCTGAATGGGAGTCTGAGGGGGTAGGGGTTCTGAAGGGGGTTTGGGTCAGGTCAACCTCAATCCTGCTTGGTGTGCGGGTGGGCAAGGGGGTTGGAGGGGGGGGGGGGGGTTACCTGTGACCAATTGCCCTCATTTGGCCCATATCCCTCTATACCTATCTTACCCATGTAACTGTCTAAATGCTTTTTAAAAGACAAAATTGTACCCGCCTCCACTACTGCCTCTGGCAGCTTTTTGGGACTGTTTTCCTTGCAGAGAAGGAGGTGAAGAGGAGATTTGATAGAGATGTTCAAAATCATGAGGGGGACTGGACAGAGTAGATAGGGAGAAACTGTTCCCGCTCGGAAAAGGATCGAGAACGAGAGGACACAGATTTGAAGTGCGTTACAAAAGAAGCAAACGTGATTTGAGAAAAAGCTTTTCACACGGCGGGCAAATCGGGTCTGGAATGCACTGCCTGGGAGGGTGGTGGAGGCAGGTCCAATCGAGGCATTCAAAAGGGCGTTGGATGATTATTTGAATAGAAACGATATGCAGGTGTACGGGGAAAAAGCAGGGGAATGGCACTAAGTCATGACGCTCATTTGGGGAGCTGGTGCAGGCATGATGGGCCGAATGACCTCCTTCCGCACTGTAACAATTCTGTGATTCTGTGAAATACAGTAGGGAGTCTCACAGCACCAGGTTAAAGTCCAACAGGTTTATTTGGTAGAAAAAGCCACAAAAGCCAAAGTGGCTTTTGCTACCAAATAAACCTGTTGGGCTTTAACCTGATGTTGTGAGACTTCTTACTGTGTTTACCCCAGTCCAACGCCGGCAACTCCACATTCTGTGAAATGCCAGTCCTGCCTCAGCAAAAGCAATTGGTTCCCCCTGCTGGGCATATTCTGCGTCCGTGCTGTGTGACACATTTTGAAATAGATGGGGGAATTCCAATCACCTCTTTGGATGTCTTGGCAGGGTTTTTGTGGGATTTCTGCTGGTTGTTGCTGTGGACCTACCTGCAAGATCGACCTCTCTCGAGTCTCACCATTGCCCCAGGTTACACCTGGAGCCCAGTGGCATAATTCCACCTGATCTTCTCAAGTCGAATTGTTTATGGATTGTGAAAAACCCAATCTCACTTTGTCTAGCTCGCTGACCACAAGGCGGTCACAGAGAAAGCTGTGTTTGGGGAAACTCCATAACCTGCAGTCAGTGGATCTGCAAGGGCTCCTCTGCCTGGAGCCTGTGGCCTCCACTGCCACGTTTTTTGGAGGGCTAAAATGCTAATCGAAGGCCCCCACGTAACCTTGTCACATGATATCGAGAACATTTTGAAGCTCTGACGATCCAGGACCCTGTCAATTATGGCCCCCACTGTGAACACAAGTCCGGTGTTTCTGAGGAATTCCATTTAGCCCCAAAGCCATTCAGCACCTTTCAAACTGTTTCTTCCAGAGCTCCCATTGCTGGTCTTGATGTGAAACTTTCAATGTGCTGGAAAGGTTGCAGGAGTGATAGAGTCATAGTGTCATAGAGTTTTACAGCATGCAAAGAGGCCCTTCGGCCCATTGTGTCGGTTATCAAACACCTACCTATTCTAATCCCATTATCCAACACTTGGTCCTTAGCCTTGTATACTACGGCATTTCAAGTGCTCATCTAAATGCTTCTTAAATGTTGTGAGGAGTTTTTGTTGCACAATGGCTGTTGACAAATCTCCCACAATCTCACTGTGGCCTATTTCGGGTCCAATTGTCATTGCTATAAAGTTGATTTTCTGGTTTTATTAGTCGTCACTGGTGGGTCATTGATCTGTGGTTGCAGTTTGGTAAACTGGCCTCCACTGCTGCCAGGATGTTTTTCAGCTATGAATGACTTGAGACAGTGTAGTTTTGTTCACACTACTTATTTACACAAGGAATCATAAGAAGCACATGACATACAGGAGACAGAGTGTTCTGCTTCTGGCTGTCTTGCTGCCTCTTGGTCATCTGACTACCGATGTCACACTATGTCACCAATATCATCATGGTTTTGTTAACCTATTCATTGAGCTATTACTCTACTCTAAGCAGCATCTTAAGGGAAGAGCGAGAGTGAGAGAGGCTCTGAAGAAGATGCTGCCAGATCTCTTGAATTTTTCCAGCATTTTCTGTTTTTATTGTAATGCTAGCTTCAGATTTTTTAAAAGATCTTGAAATGTTATCTTTCCTTGCTTTTCCTCCCCACAATTGGAATTGCAAAGCCTCCTAAACAGCCAGTAGTGACCCTGGACCTTGTGGTGTTATTGTAATTAGACTAATGCCATTAGTGAGAGAGAGTTTGCCCATGGAGGATTGAGAGCCTTGGAACTACATCCCCCATGCTGCACTGCGGGAGAGAGAGCGGGAATGACCCAGTGCGCACACTCCGACTCCCCCGGCTGGACTACAATACAGTCACGGGCATTCAGCCTTGGATCTTCAGGTAAGCGTTCTCCAAGGCGGCCTTCACGACACACGACAGCGCAGAGTCGCTGAGCAGAAACTGATAACCAAGTTCCGCACACATGAGGACGGCCTCAACCGGGATGTTGGATTTATGTCACATTATTAGTAACCCCCACAGCTTGCCTCCTGATCTTGCAGAATCTTACTAGCTGTTCTGTCTGGAGACAATACACATCTCTTTAACCTGTGTTTAATGTTCCCTCCACCCACATTATCTGTACCTTTTAAGACCTGGCTGGCTGTAGAGATTTGCATTCTAATTAGTATTCTGTAACTTGATTTCTGTGTCTGTGCACTGTTGGAGAACAGAGACCACTCCATCTGACGAAGGAGCAGCACGCTCCGAAAGCTTATGGTATTTGCTACCAAATAAACCTGTTGGACTTTAACCTGGTGTTGTGAGACTTCTTACTGGACTACAATTCCCAGCAGGCCCGCGGCACCCGCGCACGCGCCGTGAGGGGAAGCCGGCCGGCCGGCTTTTCGGGCACCGACGGAGGACCAGCCGGCACTACTTTCGCCATTGCCCAAGGTGGACGGACGGGAGGGAGGGAGGTATCCCGGGGCGACCCGCCACTGGTGTAACCGTTTGGCCCTTCACCTCCACTGCTTGGCCCTCCAAATCAATATGGTGAGGCAAACGCGTCTCGTTTTGAGCTGTTAAAGCCGTTGCGCGAGTCCTTTTTTTTCGTTCCAGTGGATTATTGCCTGAAGGCGGATTGAGACGGTGTTGGGAAGGGGGGTGTGGCACGGTGTGTGTGTGGTGATCAGCTCCAAGCTGTCAGTGGGAGAGGCTGAGCTGAGAGACAGCTCCTTATCCACAATAAACAGCATCTGTCTGCTTCAAACAGTAAACACACCTTGGGGCACAGCAAACAACAACAGCAGCAGCTATGGATGAAGAATATGATGTGATTGTCCTGGGGACTGGATTGAAGGTGAGCCTTTGTCAGCACTGTATTAATATTTGATATCAGTGGGTGGAGGGGATGGAATTTGAATGGCTGGTTGACCAGGTTGCTGCTGTCATGCACACTGTACCTGACCTGCAGAGCAAACAAACATCAAGAATATTGCAAAGCAAATTTTTTTTAAAAAAGTAGTTTTTAAAAATGCAAATATAGATGATCTGTCAACTGCCCGGCTGAAGCTGAAAGCTCCAACTGTTGATTTGCTATTATAAATTATTTCGCCTTTTGGAATTAAATTGCGAAGTTACTCATCGTTGGGACAGGGAAAATAAAATCACATCCTGACGAGTGTTTCTAGCACTTTCCTTTGATTCCACAAAAGCGTTAAATTGGAATGATGTGTTGGAATCAGGAATGTTTCTCGAAATACAATGGAACTGCATCTGAATTTTTCCTTCAGTAAATAGAACTTGAGTCCTAAATTGTCCCCGTTATGATCAGCGACGTAGACTGATTTTTATCTGTAGCAATGCTTCTAAAGTTGATGCTTTAATTTATTGCAAATCATCAAATTTTCTTTTCAAGTTGTGTTTTTTTCTTACGCTTCGATTAAAATGTATAAAATAATGGCTGGATAAATTTGGGATTAAAATTAAAAGGAAAATGAAATAATTTTGAATCACTGATACATTGTGTAAAATAGGTTGTTCACCTGCTTATAAATGCACAAACTAGATGTTTGCCATGAGCTACCATGGCCCCCATCGCCCCCCCCCCCCAACAGCTTAATTTCAAAACTCTTATCCTTGTTGGACTAAGATCCCTCCAAGGCCTCACCCATACCTTTCTTTGCAACCTTCCTTGTGTTGCAATTCATCTCCTTCTCCTCACCCAAAAATTCCCTGATTATGCATCACCCACTTCTTTCTCTCTACCATTAGTAGGCATGCCTTCAACAGCTTGGGTACCGTCCCCTGGAAATCTCTCCTTTAAAACTCCCCTGCCTCCCCACAGAAAACACTTAAACCTATTTGTTTGAACAAGCTTTTGACTCACCTGTTCTGATATATCCTCTTTTGGCATATCGTTGTTTTTTACCCCCCTATCCCCAATGTCTCTGTGAAATGCTTTGGGTATCTTTTTGACAGCCTAAAGCTAAACTGTGCAAGTTCTTTTCTTCATTGCCTCCAGTAACAGAGAGGAAAGAAAAAAGATCACGTCATGTACTTGTTACATATTTATATAATGCATATTACGCTCAGTACAGATGTTGGTTTTTTAAAATTAAAGTGTGGACTCCCTTTTTAAATGAATTTGTTCTGTAAACTGTAGTACTTGTATGAAAAGCTGCTCCCAAGGGCTTGTCTTTGAGGTTTCTTTGCTTGGTGGGATATTTGGCCTGCTGATTAAAATGGCGTTTCACACAGTTCACGTTTTTGGAGCCTGTTCCCTTGCAGAAGAAGCATGTGACTGCTTTCAACGGATTCCCTCCCACCTTTATGTTAAATGCATGATATGTGCCCTGTGCTTGAGTGGAAAAGCAAGACATGAATTTGTAACTTGGTGCTGGCCTTGGCTGTCTGAACGATGGGATATTCTATGCTTGTTCTGGTACCTAAATAAACATGGCGGAAGGAGGGGTAGAGTTACATGGGCACTTTGGTCGCTTTGGACAGTCCTCCAAGCTGGATCAGCCATCTTCAGAATCATGACTTCTGCTTACGATTTCCCTTTCTCCAGTTTCTCCGCCCATGCAGGCAGTGATTTTATACTGGAGTGTGGTTCCATAAGTGTCAGATGTCCATGCCCAGGTCAACCTTCTCCAGCCAAGTGACCAACCCCCATGTGTAAACCTCTTTGTCTCGGTGGACCCTTCAACTATATAAGGCCTTGCCCTGATGTGAAAAGTCGGAAACTTGACAACCAGTTCCCCTCCCTAGTTTTACAACCATGGCTGAGATTGGGATAATGCATCAGAGCAGGAATTAAACCCGGAACATTCCTGACCATCACATCACCTGGTACATTTGCTCTCTGTTCCAAAAGGTGGTTTTGTTGGGTTTTTTTTTAATAAGCTCAGTAAAATGGTTTTTGTGTTACATATCATGGGTGGCATGATTGTCATTGATGTTTGATTCCCTTCTACTTACAGACTCGCTAAATACTTCCTGATGTCTTAATGAGTGCTGTCTTTTTTTTTGTATGGATCCACTTGTAGCAAGAAGTCCAGATTCTAATCCTGGTCAGTGCTAAACCAGCTAGCTCAGATGTAAGGGTTTTGATACTGTGGTTGGCAACATAGCTCTGTCAGGTATTGGGGTGGGGGCAGGGTTCAGGTTAGTGTTTGGGTGGGGGGGGGGCTGAAATCAGCCCTAGTTCCCACTTGACCCCTTTATCCTGTGTGGAGTTCGGCTGAAGGCAGGATCTCTAGTCTGGTGCTTCCAATCATGGGATTGTCACTCCCACTGCACAATTGTGGGCCTGTGATTGTGTATGGTTAGTGAGAGGGGGGAAAAAAAAACTGGTGACTCAGAATGCAATCAACACAGCAACAGTGCACCTTTAAATATATTAAAACAAGTTAATATTTTATTTTCAGCAAAATAATTTAATCAGCACTTTTTGATAAAAAACCGATGCATTAATAAAGGATGTTAAAACAAATTGAAATTCATTATTTGCAGTTGTTTATTTTTGACCAATTCCATTTACATAATGTTGCATCAGCGAGGACCGTAATACTGCAATTATTAAAATAAGTTTTAGTCTTGTAGCATCTTTTATGCCACAATGGTGCAGTATTGTCATTATGTATTAACAAAGAATGTATGACAAGGTATAATGCAGAGCACCACAGAAACTCAGTAGAGAATGGACATGTCACCGCAGATAACTTGCACAGCTGTTTTTACATTTGAAAAGTATATATATATATATGCAAAGTTGTATTATGTATAGCACAGGGCAGCCAATTCTTAGGATCCGAACATGTCAGATCCATAATTTATTGTATTGGATCTTTGGATTTACCCTGGTGTTTCAGGGATTTTGACCTAATCCGTCGAGCTGTGGCCATCGTTTTATGATGACTGAATAAGTCAAATTCTGGGACGTTATCTGGTGGTTGACAGTTGCATCCATTTTCCTTGAATGGTACCTTGATTGGTGGCATGCCCTCAGAAAATTTGGCATTGTTTAAAGTTGAAAGGAAAACCTTTGTGTTGCTATTTGAATTCAGGTAATTTAATGCCACATAGCAACTGTTGCTGTGTCACGATGGTCTTTGTTATCCCTATTCAATTGTACAAGGCCACTCGCAATGACAATCCGTGCACCCTGCTGTACAATAGTTCTAAGAGGAAAAATCAACAGAAACTCTTCAGTGTGATAATAAGTAGCCTGTTTGGTGGCAAGATTAAGGCAGATATCCAATCTGTGAGGTTTGGCTGTCAGTCACAGCTCCTGACGTAATCCAATCTGCACAATCGGATAAGTGTCACTACTCACCTCCAGCCACCTAATTCTCCATCAACAAGTTCCTTTGCTGCTTTATATTTATATTTTTTCATTTGTTGTATTTTAAATGAAATTTTGTCTTAAAATAAGAACAGAAAATGCCCTTTTTAATCCTGAGATATGGATAAAAGCAAATTACTGCGAATGCTGGAATCTGAAACCAGAAGAGAAAATGCTGGAAAATCTCAGCAGGTCTGGCAGCGTCTGTAAGGAGAGAAAAGAGCTGATGTTTCGAGTCCAGACGACCCTTTGTCAAAGCATTGACAAAGAGTCATCTGGACTCAACGTCAGCTCTTTTTTCTCTCCTTACAGATGCTGCCAGACCTGCTGAGGTTTTCCAACATTTTCTCTTTGGCCTGAGATATGGACATTGTTTGTAAGGCCAGCAGATCCTTCATTCCCCTTCGGAAGGTGCTGGTGAAGTACCTTCTTGAACCACTGCAGTCTGTGTGGTAAAGATAGTCCATAGTGCTGTTAGGGTGGGAGTTCTCACATCTTTGGCCCAGCATTGATGAAGGAATGGTGATGTATCTCCAGGTGATGATGGAAACCTGGAGGTGATGGTGATCTTATATATCTGCTTCCTGTTCTTCTCAGTGATGAAGGTTGAGAATTTCGGCGATGCTGTTGAAGAAATCTTGGTGATTTCCTGCAGTGCATCATGTAGATAATCGACATTGCAACATGGCAGCAGAGGGTGCAGATTCTTAAGCTGGTGGGTGGCTCAAAAGAGTTTGTAGAACACCTCGCTGCAAATAAATTGGCCATGGTTTGTGAATTGTGCAAATAACTGCCGATGCCATACCTTAAAGATTGCTCATCACTCAGTCCCATTCGCCAGTCAGTGATAGCTATCCTGAAAAGTTAACACTATTTTTAGCCAACCTTTGCTCTGAATATATAACCCAAACTGCTTTATGTCCAGGTATTTACCTTGCAAAATTGCCAAAGACCCTCAAATGTGATTCTCTGTGGTAATCTACTTGTGCAGATTATTTTTCCTGTATTTTAGCAGTTCTGCAGTTGCTGTTGCCTGTCACTTGTGATGCCTCACAAGTGATACTTCTCATTCTCAAGTACCTCGTTTCACTTGTCAGGTCAGCTGAGCCATTTGCAAAATCAGGCATTAATGAAAAGAATTCACAGAGAGTCTGCCTTGATAGTGTAGGATTATGTTTATGCTGAGTGCCTCATTAGTCTTGCGTTAATAATATACAGGAGTGACTCATGAGTGAATGTACCACTTTTATACCCATGGCCATATATTATTCATTACGCCATGAATTTGACAGCTGTTTTGCAATTAATCAGTGTATGTGGGGAATAATGGGTATTGCTGAGTTATTTATAAGGCAGGTTGTAATGGGGAACTTCAACCTCTTCAAATAACTGACTCTCTTTGTTACCACAGTCGAGGCATGGTTGGGTGAAAACAAGAACAGTTTATTGAGATGGAAAAAGCGGATAACAAGTTGGAACAACAGTGATGCAGTTCGTTGGCGTTCCAATAATTGCCCTGACATTTGCTGTTGGCAGCCATTATAACAATTGTTTTGCCTTGATGATGTGGAAACAGGGCGATAACTATCGAACTATAAATCTCTGCTCCACATATCCAATACCATGTTGTGCTGCTCGCATAATGCTGATATACATTAGCTCCCTGTACTGCACTGCTTGAAAATTTGCCCCTCTAACTTGCCTCACTATTGTGATCCTCTTTCAGCCTCCTTGATCACATGCACCTAACCCGCACATCTTTAGACTGTGGGAGGAAACCCCAGCACCCGGAGGAAACCCACGCAGATATGGGGAGAACGTGCAAACTCCACACAGACAGTGACCCAAGGTGGGAATCGAACCTGGGTCCCTGGCGCTGTCAGGCTACCAGTGCAAACCACTGTGTCACCGTGCGATTTGATCTGAACACGCTGCCTGAAAGGATGGTGGAAGCAGATTCGATCGTAACTTTCAAAAGGAAATTGGATATATATTTGGAAAGGAAAGTTTAACAAGGAAAGCAGCAGGGGGAAATGAGGCCATAGATTGTTATTTAAAAGAACCAACTGTACCTCCAAAACTGTCCCTTTGTTCGAGATTCGGCCTCTAGTTTTCCGTATGATTATGCTGTGAAGTGTCTTTGCTTATAAGACCATAAGACATAGGAGCGGAAGTAAGGCCATTCGGCCCATCGAGTCCACTCCACCATTCAATCATGGTTGATTTCAACTCCATTTACCCGCTCTCTCCCCATAGCCCTTAATTCCTCGAGAAATCAAGAATTTATCAATTTCTGTCTTGAAGACGCTCAACGTCTCGGCCTCCACAGCCCTCTTTCGTGTTCTTTTCTAAAAGAAAAATGCAGTAGTGAATGTTTAAAATGTATTTTGCACTTAACAGGGCATGGCTAGTTTGAGCTGGAGAAATGAAACTTTCACCCACTTTTTTTGTACTCACCTGTTTTCTACTGCCCTTGTGTATCAGTTATTAAATGAATTAGAATGGAATGGAACAGAAGCAGTCCATTTGACCCATTGTGCCTGTATTGGCTCTTCTAAATAGCAATCCATTGGCTTCATTTCCCCCTGCTGCTTTCCTATAGCCCTGCTAAACTTTCTTTTCCAAATATATATCCAATTTCCTTTTGAAAGTTACGATTGAATCTGCTTCCACCAGCGTATTCAGGCAACGTATTCAGATAAAATCTCACAGTGGTTAGCACACTGCTGCCTCACAGCGCCAGGGACCCAGGTTCAATTCCAGCCTAGGGTCACTGTCTGTGTGGAGTCTGCACTTTCTCCCCGTGTCTGTGGGGGTTTCCTGCAGGTGCTCCGGTTTCCTCCCACAGTCCAAAGATGTGCACGTTAGGTGCATTGGCCATGCTAAATTCTCCCTCCAATATACCCGAACAAGTGGCGGAGTGTGGCGACTAAGGGATTTTCACACTAACTTCATTGCAGTGTTAATGTAAGGCTACTTGTGACACTAATAATTAAACTTAAACTGTGCTTTTCCTAAAAGTTTATCATTGTCTCCCTTTTGATCTTTTTGTCTGCTATCTTAAATCTGTGCAATGAATACTCAAATAACCTAATCACTTTTTAATTAGATTTCCTGTACATGCCACATGATGAAAACTTACAAATTTGGGATATGTATAACTAAGGTGCTTTAGTGCCACCATGTGCAGGGAGTTGTTCATGCTGTATGACAAGTTCACATTTTTTATTCTAAATACAGACAGGAGAATTGATGATGATGGGGCGGTGGTAGCGAAATGAGGAAGAAACAGGAAACGTGTGCAGATTCAAGATTTTCAGTTTTATGATAGATGTAATGTAATTTCCAATATATGATATTCTCCACAAATCCAGTTGCTCATCAGAGGGATATTTAGTCTGACATGTGCTAACTTGCTTTTTCTCATGCATTTTTAATGAGTGATTAGGGGTTTGCTTCTAGTATGTGGTTCGTGAATTATGATGTTAAATTCACAGGCTGAGACATGTTTTGTTTAAACCCATTGCCATAGTTCCTTCATCCTCCAATTCTTGCGTAATTGCAAAAAGTGGACTTTGGAATATCAGTTCTAGACTCAAGAAATTTGTAAAATGCTATTCAAAAGTTTTTCTGACAAGGACAAAATCAAAACTTAGGCACAAATGTACTTTTTAAAAAAAAATAATTCATGGGACGTGGGTGTCGCTGGCTGCCCAGCATTTAATGCCTATTTAGTTGCCCTTGAGAAGGTGGTGGTGAGCTGCCTTCTTGAATCGCTGCAGTCCACGTGCTGTGGGTTGACCCACAATGCTGTTAGGGAGGGAATTCCAGGATTTTGACCCAGTGACTGCGAAGGAATGGCCGATATATTTCCAAGTCAGGATGGTGAGTGGCTTGGAGGGGAACTTGCAGGTGGTGGTGTTCCCATGTATCTGCTGCTCTTGTCCTTCTAGATGGAAATGGTCATGGGTTTGGAAGGTGCTGTCTAAGGATCTTTGGTGAATTGCTGCGGTACATCTTGTAGATGGTACACACTGCTGCTACTGAGCGTCGGTGGTGGAGGGATTGGATGTTTGTAGATGTGGCGCCAATCAAGCGAGCTGCTTTGTCCTGGAGTTGTGATTCAATGGTGATGACGATGTGCAGGTCCTTTGAGCTGATGGCTGGAGGTGAGGGATCTGTTGGAAGAGGCTTGCCTCCAATAAGCATACTCATCTGTAGAGCAAAGAATTGAGTCCTTGCCTCTCTAATGCACTGGTGCTACGTCAATTTTCACCACTCGTTTTAATTGTGACTTACCAATTTCAACATGATTTAGTTATGAAGTAGAGACATTGCATCTGTTTAAAAAGAGTTTCGGAAATCAAATACTGTGGAATCTTAGTACAGCCAGTTGGTTATTGAACAATGACAAGTTATTTATATGATTTGGTAGATTTTGTCGAAAGTTTGTGGGCTCTGTGAAATAGCAAACAGCAGGGAGTTAGTTAAGATATTTTCTGGGATAGGATTATCTGTCAGCTTTACATGTACGGCACTGAGTATTGTTAGAAATGCTCAAATTATTGAATTAAATCTGAGTTTCCTGAGGGAAAGAATAATGTGAGAAGAGATATACATTTGCAGGTTCCTTGTATTTTCATAATATGTTCAATGTCTTGTGTATAATGTAAATACAGCAGCAGGAAATGTACTTCCTATAATGCCTTCCCTGTAATAATCATAAGTTGCCATGACAATACAATTGTAAAGTTTATGTAATTATTATATTTTAGGACAATATTCTTTGGCTTGGCATGGTGGTTAGCACTGTGCCTCACAGGGACCCAGGTTCGAATCTCGGCTTGGTCACTGTCTGTGTGGAGTTTGCACATTCTCCCCGTGTCACCGTGGGTTTCCTCCAGGTGCTCCGGTTTCCCCCCACGGTCCAAAGACGTGCTGGTTAGGTGCATTGGCCATGCTAAATTCTCCCTCCGTGTACCTGAACAGGCAGCGGACCGTGGCGACTAGGGGATTTTCACAGTAACTTCATTGCAGTGTGAATGTAAGCCTACTTGTGACTAATAAATAAACTTTCTTTATACAGTTTGAGACTGTATGTTTAACTGAAAGAGGTTATGTGACATATACGGGGTCTGCCTGATGAACATGAGAGTTTTAACAGTTTAAAAATCAAAGGAGAATCCGATTACTTTATTGAGGTGCCAGATATTAACTCCTGGGGAAAGTACAGCTGTTTCTAAGTCAACAAGAAGAAGACCCTAAGTCTCATAAGACCCAGAAAGATGTCGTTGATATCAAATTGTAAACTGTTGTGCTGGACCCTGTCCCTTTGTTTCTATGATGAAATGCAGTGGTGATCAGAGATTGCTGGTTAATCGTTCCATTTGGGTGCAAAGCTAATGGCTGGAATTCTC
Organism: Mustelus asterias; assembly: GCF_964213995.1. Taxonomy (NCBI): domain Eukaryota; kingdom Metazoa; phylum Chordata; class Chondrichthyes; order Carcharhiniformes; family Triakidae; genus Mustelus; species Mustelus asterias. Next base: position 150,778,188 of record NC_135803.1, on the reverse strand, counting down.
CAGTCACGCACACCGCACTACCACTGCCAGCGAGAATGGAGAATTTGGTGCTCGGCCACATCTCCGTTCACAGCAGCGGGACCGGATAATCCCAACCGTGATTGAGGTCGGAGAATTGCGGCCAATGTTTCTCCTTTTGCAATGGAGAAAGGGATAAAGAGATCATTTTGGGATCAGGTTACAGACTTTCCTATGAGTAGAGGAACAAGAGTGGGCCATTCAGCCCATCAGGTCTGCTCCACCATTTAATTAGATCATGGCTGATCATCTCCCTCAATACCACTTAACCACGCTATCTCCATATCCCTTGATGTTATTAGTTTCCATAAATCTATCATCTTCTGTCTTGAACATGCACAATCCTTGAACTACCACAGCTCTATGGGATAGAAAATTCCAAAGATGCACCATGGCCGACACAGTGGCACAGTGGTTAGCACTGCTGCTTCACAGCGCCAAGGACCCAGGTTCGATTCCCGGCTTGGGTCACTGCCTGTGTGGAGTTTGCACATTCTCCCTGTGTCTGCGCGGGTTTCCTCCAGGTGCTCCAGTTTCTTCCCATACCCCAAAGATGTGCAGGTTGGGTGATTTGGCCATGCTAAATTCTCCCTCAGTGTACCCAAACAGGCACCGGAGTGTGGCGATTAGGGGATTTTCATAGTAACTTCATTGCAGTGTTAATGTAAGCCTATTTGTGACTAATGAATAAATTTACCTTCTTAACCCTTTTGAGTGAAGAAATTCTTCCTCATCTAGAATGATAGCTGGGATTCACTGGGCCCACTAACCCCTGCGGGCATCCCAATTGCCTGTTGAATTGGATATTGGGCCTAAAATGGGATTCCCATTGGGTGACAAACCCATCGTGATGCTCCTGGCATGATCCGCCAGCCCTGATCAGGTTCCTGCCCATATATACAAACCTCTTAACGTACATCTAATTAGTGGGCTGGAAGCTCGATTCAGCACCCTCCCATTCAGCTGCTGTCACCCCAGCAGGAAGTTCACCAGGTGGGCTTTGGTACAAGTCCTGACAAATGCGCACCTAGCGTCTCATTCTCCGAAGAGGGGGCAAGAAGATAAGTGCTATGCCCATGTGCCGCTCTGCCAATGCCAGGTTGCAGGGGAAGTGTCCTCCTAGGGTCTGAGGACTGGGGGGAAGGACTTGACCTCGGGACTCTCCCCCAGGATTGGGGTCTAGTGGCTGCACTTGTCCTCGTTGCCCTGGGAAAGGTGTTGTTCTCTTTCAGGATGGTGAATTCAGACAGCATTCTAGAGTAAGATATTAATTACTGTCGCTGTCATCTAAAATCTTTGAAGTGCCCTGGTCACTTTGATAGCCCTGCCCATTTGACACTTTGAAGCTTTCAAAATCACTGCAGCACTCCATTCTACAATAGGGATTGGCCCAGGTGTTAAAAGCCCTCTTTTTTTAAAGTACTGTTATAAAAATTACCTTGTCAAGATTTCCCAGGAGGCCCCCTTGCTTTCTCCCATTGACTACAGCTGCTGTGATTTACCCCTTTGAAGTGGTTTGATCAGTTTCACTGGGGAGTACCCTTCTAACATCTGGTGTCTGCATCCTTTGAAGTGGTTTGCTTGACTGACAGATATGGATTACTTAACCACTAACAAAGAGCATTGTTTGTTTTTCTTGCCTTCGCAGTTGAATGCACCTTTAGTGTTTTGTAAACATTGCAATTGGAAAAGAAGTTAAACCTTGTAAAATATCCAACCTAACTGCAATGTTTATAAACATTCAACCTTTGATTGACAAGCCTCTGACCACTTTTTCAGGAATTCTTACAAGCCTTGGATCTAATGCAATCTTTGGCTTCTTTTGTTAACCATGGTAAATTTGCCTTTCCCTCTGGGTGCTTGTGCCTTAAAGGAATGCGTATCTATTGTAAATTATGCAGCATTTCTTTCGGTACTAACCACAGGGCACTGAAAGTGGCAATGCAGGTGGAGAAGGTAGTCAAGAAGGCATACGGCATGCTTGCCTTCATCGGCCGGGGCATTGAGTTTAAAAATTTTCAAGTCATGTTGCAGCTTTATCGAACCTCAGTTGGGCCGCACTTGGAATATAGTGTTCAATATAGTGTGGCCGCCACACTACCAGAAGGGTGTGGAGGCTTTGGAGAGGGTACAGAAAAGATTTACCAGGATGTTGCCTGGTATGGAGGGCATTAGCTATGAGGGGAAGTTGGAGAAACTTGGTTTGTTCTCACTGGAACGGTGGAGGTTGAGGGGCGACCTGATAGAAGCCTACAAGATTATGAGAGGCATGGACAGAGTGGATAGTCAGAAGCTTTTTCCCAGGGTGGAAGAGTCAATTACTAGGGGGCACAGGTTTAAGGTGCAAGGTTTAAAGGAGATGTATGAGGCAGATGTTTTACACAGGGGGTGGTGGGTGCCTGGAACTCATTGCCGGGGGAGATAGTGGAAGCGGATACGGTAGTGAGTTTCAAGGGGCGTCTTGACAAATACATGAATAGGATGGGAATAGAGGGATACGGTCCCCGGAAGGGTAGGGGGTTTTAGTTCAGTCGGGCAGCGTGGTTGGTGCAGGCTTGGAGGGCTGAAGGACCTGTGCTGTAATTTTCTTTGTTCTTTGTTCATTGCCTTACTTTCTCAATTTATCATCGCCAACTTTCTCCTCAAGCCTTCATAATTTCCTAAATTATCTACCTTTTTGCAAATGCTATGCGCATTCAGATAGCGTGCTTTTATTTTTAAGCCCAGAAATATCACAGGCAGAAAGGAATTGCAGTTTTTGGTCTTGTGTTGTCTGCAGCCAACTGAGAGGTGGGGACCAGATAGAGATAAATCTAATCCAGGTCTGCACCGTAAGCTGAGAAAATACTGACTCTCTCATTTAACACACGGAATGCGAGTAGAAACTTGTGCTCAGTTTGGAAAAACAAATTTGTGAGGAGTTAAATCTTGGCTAGAGTGTTCGCTTAGCTGAAGCTGGAGGGAGAATCCCCAGGAAAGCTCTCATTGTGGAAGATAGTATTAGGAAAGGTAAAAGAACAGAAGAAACCTTTGGGAGCTGTGAAACACTTTGGATTGGTTCCAGGAGATGTGAATGTTGAATAATCTAACAAAATTAGGGCTTTCGGTGGTCAGTGTAAATAGAAGGGAACATTTTGTTCAGATATAAGTATTGTGTTTAATTAGTGTTTTGCATTTCGTCATTTCTACCTTGCATTAAGTTGATCTTTCTCTACACACTAGCTATAATTGTAACACTATATTCGGCACTGTCTCGTTTCCTTCCCTATGAATGGTATGCTCTGTCTGTATAGCGCGCAAGAAACAATACTTTTCACCGTATGCTAATATGTGTGACAATAAATCGAATCAAAGTTGTAAGTTTTTGAAAACGTGAAATTTTGACTTATCATCAGTTCTCCATAAACTATTATTAGTGTTACAATCTCCTTATAAAATGAGCAACACTGTTCAAGATGTACTGGTAGTTAGAATCTACTTCATACACTGCCTGTGTCTTTGTATCGCTCTTCCATTCCCATTGCACAGATTCCTTCCTCCCTTTTTGAAAAGTGGTGACTGGTATTGCATTGCAGTTCCAGTGATGATAACAATCATCTCATACATTGTTGAGGTTGCCTTACTACTTGTATGAGATGAGAATTGAATGTCAGCAGGCTATTAGACTGCGGGAGATGATTCTTTTTCACAATAGTTATTACATCAGTACTAATAGGGTATGTTAGTGAAGAGTAGAAACCCTCATTCACCAACCCAGCGGCATTGAAGACACTTGTAGCACCTCTGCCATCACTCGAACAGAGATCAGCTGACTGAGCAGTAAGGAAGGATTGCATTTTGTTTTGGTTTTATGTAACTAACACCACACACTGCAATCATTCACTTCTTGAGCCATCAGGAGGAGCTAGGAGCCATAAAAATCAATCAAACAAAAACATCTGTTTACTAGATTTGAAGTTTCTTTGCCAACTAAATAGTCACTACTTGCTAATGCTATATGATATTTATACTCAAATGCTAAGATTGGGCTAAGGTATATTTTCAGATTGCGACAGCAAAACCATGGTACAGTACTTTCTGGCAGTGGCCTAACCGGGTGATGCAATGTAAAATCTCTGCATTCTTTTTTCTTGTGCATCTGATGCTCCTTTTGCCTCACTGTTAGCAGTCGTTATCCTTCAATTAATTGCCTCCTTAATCTTTACATCTCACCATCTCTCTGATCTCTTAAGACACTCCTTAAAACCTACCTCCTTTAACCAGGTTTTTGGTCTCATGCCCTTTGTTGCGTTGTTAATTTTTTTGCTCTCTTGAAGTGCCTTGGGTAATTTTCCTCTTTTAAAGGTGCTATGTAAATGCAAGTTTTTATTGCAATATACCTTCACTTACCGTGTGATGATCAGGCGGCTAAGCTGGGGGCGCTCAAACATGTAAAACTAATGGACAGGAAAAGACTGGTAGATCCATCAAGCCTGCCCCACAGTGTGATGTTTGCAACATTACAATTAGACTCTACCCATTCCCCTCTTTGCAGTTATGTAATCTCCTGATAATCCAAATAAACAGACCCAGGGCCCATAAAGGGCAGGGCATGAGGTGGAATCTGGGATATTCCTCTCCAAGCTGCTAAGGTGATCAAAATCAGTCCAGGACATCAGATTAATCATGTCACATTCACTGCTTATCTGCTTATATGATTCAATCTTTGCCTGAGTGAAAACCAGTTGAGCTTCCTGATGAAAACATGCAGAGACTAAACACACACCGCGTCAGCTGGAAGCATATTTTAGAGGCTCACTATTCTTTGGATAAAGAAGGAACCACCTAACATTTGGCCTATTCTAATATGCCTATTCTAACATGTCCCCAATCTGTCAAACTGAAATAATCCACCATGAGACATGCAAACCAGTCCTTAAACCATTTAATAAATACCTATCTCTTCGAAAGTAAATAGAATCAGCTCTTCAAGCTCATTCCTTCGCAGTTGCTGGGTTAAAATCCTGGAATTCCCTCCCTAACGGCATTGTGGGTCAACCCACAGCACATGGACTGCAGCGATTCAAGAAGGCAGCTCACCACCACCTTCTCAAGGGCAACTAGGGATGGGCAATAAATGCTGGCCTTGCCAACGATGCCCATGTCCCACTAATGAATTTTATAAAAGCCTGTTAAGTAACTAAGGTTGTTGTAGCTTTCTTCTGAACCTTTTTAAAGGCCACTATATCACTTGCCCTGTGAAAGGACCATAACTTTACAAAATAATCAAACTGCAGCCTAGCCAGTGACACACATGATGACAGAATGCTGTTATTTGATTTTTGTTTTCCTGCACAGTCATATCAGTAAAGCCCAATGCCTTGTTTGACCACATGCATTGGTAGTGAACTTTGAACGATCTGTTCACAGTAACATCTACGTCTCTTCCACTTTTCTGCATCATTCTGTAAACAAGTGTATTCTGTGTTTGTCCTGTGCGTGTACAATTAATCTAGCACCGATCCCAGGGGACACTGCAAGTAACCTGTTCCATGTTCTTATGTTCACAGTTTTGGTACAGTAAGGTTTCTTTCTTGCTGCAACGCTCTGGCATCTCAAATCTAGTTCACATTTAAATCATTTAATATTACTTGAGCTCCCTCATTTTTTCCCAATTCTTAGGCATTTGTATGCTCCACAATGGGCCTTGACCCTTCACCATATTGAAGTCTTTGGGCAGATGCTGGTCAGCAGGATTCTGAGTCCCTTTGGTTCTGATATTCGCAGAACAGCTGCAAGGTGATTGTAAAGACCCTAAAAGAGAGACTTTCCAGATGGGAGAATTCGGACTTTTAAAATATAATTACCTTTTGGAAGTGCTTGTGTTTTTAAAACATTATCTCATTTTTGTGTTTATGTATTCAAATTACTTCCAACACTTTAATTGATGCATTTGATAAAAGTTCAAGCATTTTGACATAAAGGGCTATTTGGGATGTGATAAGACTCTGATAGACCTGTTAATTTGTAGATGTTAACAGATTTTGGCATTGTTGGTGGGATTACCGAGGTGGCCGGTACAGCCTTAACATTAGACAATACAAGACTCACAAAGTGTTTCAGTTTAAAGACGTAACTTAACGCAACGGATCAATTATAGGTTTTTCTTATCAATTACTCCCTTTCATTAGCTTTAAATCAATCGCCTTCAGTATACATAAATCAACAATAATACCTGTCATTATACCTTAGCCAATCGCATCTTACCCTCTGGCATAATGGCATTTTATTAGTCCGTAAAATCCAGAAGCCAACTTCTGTCTTGGCTGACCTCACTTCCTGTGTTGCCTCGTAAGCTCAGACGTAAGCCCAAAGTTCAAATAAATGTTCTTGTGGGTTCCCTTGAACATCACTGCCAAGCCATGCATCCATCTTGTCTGGACAATGAATAAACCCTATTCATGAAATATGATTAAACGTTCTCTCCATCCAAAACTTTACTGATAAATCTTGCAAGGTCTAAGCATTCTCTTGGAATATGGCTTTGCCTTGATGCCTTTTACCATGATGCTTCACAGCAAATTGCTATTGACTAAAATGAACAATATACCTTAAAAATACATCAATACATTCAAAAGATCAGCATATGTTTTAAAATCATAATCACTTGTCTAAATCTCTTACTGTATCTCGTGTAAACTACTTTCTTGTTAGCTTATAAGTTTGTTTTAAAAGTCATTTAACTAAATACTGGTAGTTCTGTCAGTGTCTTAATGTCTAATGGTTTAAAAATCTTATTAACCTATTAAGATTCTCCCACTTGCAGGCATTTAATTGAATCTGCAGACTGGGTGATTGTTGTACTGGCCATTCTGAGATGCCTTGAGAAAATGGTGATAGTCAGTGGGCCATTACCTTGAATTGCTTTGTTAATGGCACTTCTACAATTATGTTCAGTACGGAATTCCAAAATTTTGGGCAAGTGATGATGAAGGAACAATTACTATCTAAATTGGAATGGTGTCTGACTTGACGGTGTTGATTGTTCTTTGGGAAGGGCTGTCTTTGGTGTGATTGCCTCATTAATGGATATTTCGTAAATTCTTTATTGTGTCACCAGTGAAGCAGTACCAAGAACAGCCCCTTTGAAATCTCCAAACCCATAATATTTAATCAGGGCAAGAACTCAGTTGGCTGGGCTTTGTTGACCAGAGTCTGGGTTCTTGAGAGTCGCATGACCCTCAAGCAATAATTTGGCACCCAAGATCCATTTACTCGAGAATTGGATCTGTCAGCATTGAGGAATTATTGGCAGTGAGATTTGTGATTTAGAAGAAATGGGGTTGATATTTGAAAGAAATTCAATCCATTTAAATGTATGGTACAGAGTTAATTTTCAGGAATGAAATGAGTCCAAGTATGTGGCAGTGAGTCTGAATCCAAATAAGACCAGAAGATATAGGAGCAGAATTAGGCCATTTGGCCCATCAAGTCTGTTCCACCATTCAATCATGGCTGGTAAGTTTTTCAACCCCATTTTCCTGCCTTTTCCCCATAACCTTTGATCGCCTCCCCAATCGAGAACCTATCTATCTCTGTCTTAAATACATTCCATGACCTGGCCTCCACAACCTTCTGTGACAATGAATTCCATAGATTCACCACCCTCCGGCTGAAGAAATTCCTCCTCATCTCGTTTCGAAAGGTGCGTCCCTTTACTCTGAGGAGGTGCCTTTAAAAATAAATGACTGAATCTTGCCGGAAGTATTGAATTTCATTTGCCTTTTTAAAAAAAAAAGACTGGGTGAAATCTGTGATACACTATTCTCTGTACTGTAATGTTCTCCCTCTAAACAGCTAGCAAGAGTCTTAACTGTTCTTTGACTTGGTATTAGAGTAGCATGCGTCACTAGCCATGCAAGAGGAAGACTGCATTGCCAAGGTAATTCTCTACGCCAGTGTTGGGTGATGTGTGCATTGTACTTCACAGGAATCAGATTTGCATCAGAATCTTGATTCGCAGACTGCCTGTGTGGTTTGCTCCTGTGACAACTGATGATCTGTCTTGTGGAGCGGTGCATTCGGCCAGTGAATAGAAGGGGTGCTTTCTTAAAAAAAAAAACAAGTTAGAATTCTATGTCTGACCATATTGTTCTAACATATAGGGGCTGCACCAACACTGTTCCTGCATTTTACTGAGACTTTTTAAAATAGTCAGTTATTATTTGGGTATACAAGACAGATTTTGATTTGTTATAATAGCAGAGTTTTTCCTGGAAAACGTGACTAGCATGTCGCCAGAGGGTTATAGTTTGAGGGGTGCCACCCCATATCAAGCATGGCTGACCAGGAGTCTCTCCCATTCTTACCGCCTGTAATAGGCATGTGTTGGAAGGATTTCGCAGGTTGATACTGAACCTGTTGACCAGATGAATGCACCTTTCTTGGGGATTAAACCGTGGGACACGAACCGAGAACCTCAAAAGCGTGGTGTGATAAAGAATTCCACAGGTTCACCACCCTCTGAGTAAAGAAGTTTCTCCTCATCTCAGTCCTAAATAGCCTGCCCTATATCCTGAGACTGTGACCCATTGTTCTAGATCTTCCATCCAGAGGAAACAACAACCCTGTATCCAGTCTGTCCAGCCATGTGAGAATTTTGTTTCGGTTTGATCCCTTCTTATTCTTCTGAATTCCAGTGAATACAGACCCAGTTGACATTATTGCATCTTAAATGACAATTCTGCCATTCCAGGAATCAGCCATAGAGTCATAAAGGTTTACAGCACGGAAACAGCCTTTTGGCCCAACTTGTCCATTTTTTTACCACTAAGCTAGTCCCAATAGCTTGCATTTGGCCCATATCCCTCTATACCCATCTTACCCATGTAACTGTCTAAATGCTTTTTAAAAGACAAAATTGTACCCTCCTCCACTACTACCTCGTTCCAGACACTGACCATCCTCTGTGTGAAAACATTGCCCCTCTGGACTCTCTTGTATCTCTCCCCTCTCACCTTAAACCCTCTAGTTTTAGACTCCCCTATCTTTGGGAAAAGATGTTGACTATCTACCTTATCTATGCCCTTCATTATTTAATAGACCTCTAGCAGATCACCCCTCAGCATCCTATGCTCCAGGGAAAAAAGTCCCAGTTTATCCAGCCTCTCCTTATAACTCAAGCCATCCAGTAGCATCCTAGTAAATCTGAACCTTCACTGCACTCCCTCTATGGCAAGTATATCCTTTCTTAAACGAGGACTCCAAAACTGCTACTTCAGGTGTGATCTCACCAAGGTCCAAGGTCTGCAGTAAGGCATCAGTGAATCCATTATGATTTGGTGTTTTCTATAATCTCTTTATTTTTAAAAAATAGAAATGGTAAGTACTTACTTCCTGCTTTTTCTGACCTTAAAGTTACCTGAAGAATTTGCTGAGAAAATGAAGAGAACACAAGTAGCTACAAATCGCAAGACTTTAAACAACGGTTAACCTCTAATTAATCTTTTGAGGCCACTTCTTGACCAGGATGATGAGCAATGGCCCATCTCTGACAGCTAAACATTGCAACAATGGCCTATGTGCGATACCTAAGGAAATGAGCCAGTGGCAATAAAAACTTGTATAGGATTGTATATTTTCAAACTGGGCACCTCAACAATATCTGTAAATGAGTCAGAACAGGGCGGCACGGTGGCACAGTGGTTAGCATGACTGCCTCACAGCACCAGGGACCCGGTTTCGATTCCTGGCTTGGGTCACTGTCGAGTCTGCACGCTCTCCCCGTGTCTGCATGGGTTTCCTCTGGGTGCTCCGGTTTCCTCCCACAGTCTGAAAGACATGTTGTTGGTTAGGTGCATCGGCCGTGCTAAATTCTCCCTCAGTGTACCCGAACAGGCGCCGGAATGTGGCGACTAGGGGAATTTCACAGCAACTTCATTGCAGTGTTAATGTAAGCCTACTTGTGACACTAATAAATAAACGTTAAAACTTTAAATTCTTGCCACTGGTTCTGGCTTTAACACAGTGTCTTTGAGAATTCTTATTTTTAAAGTATTTATTGACTGACCGTGTTCTATCTGTTGCGATATGTTGATTTTTAATAGTTACTATGATAGTGAAGCTGATTCTTGATGTGTGTCAGTATGCATCAAAGTTGCTGATGCAAATAAATTTTGACAACTGGATTCACTGAAACTGGCAACGCAAGAACATTATTTCGCTTCTTGGGTCATTCTGCTCTTGATATTTGAAGATAACAGACACCTTCTAGGCAAGAAAAATGGCCTGTTAATTGTTGTTTTAAAAAACTGGCAATTGTTGAGTAGAAAATATTCCATTCTTGAGAATGGACCTTCATCACCTCTGTTTTTCCCTTTTTAAAAAATCTATTTGGAATGCAGATATTATTCCTATTTAGCACTATTGGTTTGTGGAAGTGCCTGAAAGCTTTGTAAAACACAAATATTGAATCAGGTGATTATTAGGACACAAAACTGGTCCATAAACTGCTTTGAGTCTCGGTATATACTTGTCCTGAGGATGTCCTAAAACTTTCACAACCAATTAAGCACTTTTCAGGTGCATTGACTGCTGTTAAATTGGCAAAAGTGCCAACCAACTTGTACATGTCCACGTTCTGCAGGCAGGAATGGAATGGAATGGAATGGAACTGGTGTACTCCTTGGTTCATTGGTAGCGCTCTTGCCTTTTGTCAAAGATCACAAGTAGAAACCCTATTCAAAAGACTCAGCACTTAATCAAGCCTGTCTCGTTCTCACAGCAGCACTATCTGAGGTACTGTCTTTTGGGTAAGGTGATAAACCAAGTTCCTGCCCATCACCCCTTAGATAGATGTAACATTTCCAGATGTCTCAGTCTTTCCTCATGCACCAAAACTCTGCTGGGAATCAGTCTTGTGGCTATTTTCTGAACTTCCTCCAGGGCTTTTTGATAATCAGGAATAGATTTGGTACTGAAGATGTGGGCGAACCAGAACACTGAAGTTTGAGGAAGACTTTCTTGTTCTTTGTATTCTATTTGCTTTGGTTGCTCCTGTAAGTGGTGATGCTTGTTGATTCTACTAACGGATCGAGACCTGATTTTATTTTTGACTTTCATTTCAATGCTGCATTTATATTTTACTCTTTCCTCTTATGTGCACAAAGATTGATTGTCTTTAACTTTTCATTTTTGCAGTTTGTCCTCACTTTTTTACTTTGTCCAATTCATCCAGTGGCTCCTGAACTGCTTCCTCAGATTTAATGTCCCCCTCTGATTTGAATCAAGTTGAGCTATTTGACATTGAGTTTCTTGATTGTTTGTCATCAATGAAAATTAATTAAGTTGGGTCCAGAGACTGATTACTGCAGCACTTAGATTGGCACCTGTTCCAAACCCCACCTGAATGTAACTCCTGTAACGAGTGTATGCAACTACTGTTTTCTATATAATTTTATAGAACAGTAATTAAGTGCCCCCTTTGGACAGTGAATCTATAAATGAGCGTCTGCGGGGAAAAAGTAGTTTTGCTCCAAGAACAAAAAACAAAGAAACTTGCAGCACAGGAACAGGCCCTCCAAGCTTGCACTGACCATGCTGCCCATCTGAACTAAAACCCCCTAACCCTTCCAGGGACCAGATCCCTCCATTCCCATCCTATTCATGTATTTGTCCAGACGCTCCTTAAAAGTCACTATTGTATCTGCTTCCACTCCCTCCCCTGGCAGCGAGTTCCAGGCACCCACCACCTTCTGTGTAAAGAAAAACCTTGCCTCGTACATCTCCTTTAAACCTTGCCCCTCGCACCTTAAACCTATGCCCCCGCGTAATTGGCTCCTCCACCCTCTATTTTTGAAATTATTGGTGAAGTGTTTAAGAAAAAGTTTTGAGCTTTCCCCAGTGGCTTAGTAGATGACTTTATTCTGGGGTGTTCTTCAAAGACATACAGGTCTGAATAGCCATCTCTGTTATGTTAGCTGCTCTCGCAGAAGGGGAGCTATAGTTGACATCTCTGTCCTTAGGGATAGAGAAGGAAAGATAGTTGGGTAAGAAAAATCAGCTTGGATATTGTTCATGGATTGAAAATGATTGTCAGACCTCATGCACTTTCCAACACGTGTCATTCATCAGCTGTTCAGTGATCTTTGAGGGAAAATGTTTGTGTGGACAAACTCACTGAGAGAGCACGCCAGAGGGCACCTACTGCCTTTGGAACTGTACCCCAGCAGAAGTCAGAAACCTAGAACAAGAGGAAATTGGAAGGGGGATAAACTCTATTACATACAGTATAATACAGTTTTACATAATCAAGTTTAAATTTTATTTATTAGTCACAAGTAAGGCTTACATTATTGCAATGAAGTTACTGTGAAATTCCCCCAGTCGCCACACTCCGGTGCCTGTTCGGATCAATCCACCTAACCAGCATGTCTTTCGAACCGTGGGAGGAAACCGGAGCACCCGGAGGAAACCCTCGCAGACACGGGGAGAACATGCAAACTCCACACAGACAGTGACCCAAGCTGAGAATTGAACCCGGGTCCCTGGCGCTGTGAGGCAGCAGTGCTAACCACCATGCTGCCCCTCCTAATCTCTCCTTGAGAGAGGATGTACTAGGACCAGATTTTCTTTCATTCTTCAGTCAACATATTGCAAAGGTCAGCACTGGAAACAGCTGGTGTTATTAAATCATAATCACATTAGCTGTGTGTTTGCACTGGTTCCCAGGACCTCTGTTCTCGTTTTGCTAAATACATGGCTGCAATTAAGCCACTTTAAGCTGTGCCTGTAGCCTCCAGGTTACTATCTTGATGAAAAAAATGGCCTTGCATGTCAACAGTATTTATAGACATGTCAAATGCAATATCTTTTAAAATATTACAAATGGGGGTGATGTGAGGATTTTCCAATGAAGAATTTTATAGCTATTTGAAATCTACTATTAAGCCAGTTCTAATTTAATTTCTGCATCAGTGGACTGGCTTTAATCAAATCTTCAGAAGTCTGTTCTTTATTAATTTTTTTTCCCTCCTTGAATCTTTTTGTATCATTCATCCTTTTTTGACAAGAGACCAGGCTGGTGGTTTATTCCAAACATAGCTGACTACCTCATCCATTGGAACACTGATAAAATAATTGAAAGTGTGTGAAATGTGCACAGTTGGTCAGGTTGGCATAACTGATGTTTGCATTTCACATGTTGGCTAACCTGTAGTTTTCTGGCTTTATTTGATGTTTTAAATCAGACCCTAATTGTCTCAGTTCAGCCCTTAAGTTTTTTTTAGACAAATCATAGAATTCCTACAGTGCAGAAGGAGGCCATTTGGCCCATTTGAGTCTGCACCGAACACAATCCCACATACGAACCCTGCTAGACTCCCTGACACTAAAGGGCAATTTACCATGGCCAATCCACCTAACCAGCACATCTTTGGACGGTGGGAGGAAACCGGAGCACCTGAAGGAAACCCACGCAGACACAGGGAGAACGTGCACACTCCACACAGACAGACAGACAGTGACCCAAGGCCGGAAATGAACCCGGGTCACTGGCGCTGTGAGGCAGCAGTGCCACTGCGCTACCGTGCCACCAAACAAACTGCAAATTTGTTGTGTCATTGAGGGATCTGACCAAACTATTGCATTGTTTTTGGGCCAATAGGAGAATCTAAATGACCAGAATGCAAAAGACAAGTGAGGAGGACCAACTGAAATTGATTGGGATAGACCTTCCTACTTACTGCCCAGCTGTAAAATTGGTATTGCAGACCAACTGCTCGATTTTCATTTAGTCAGTTTCAATCTTTCACTTGGGAAACCAGTTGAAAAAGTCCTCTTTAATACCTGTTGGCCCCTTAGCTGCTGACTCTGCATATAGATAGCGTTGTCTCAGCTGTCATAAAGATTCCGGGATAGTGACACCAGCTATTGTTGGTCTGCATCCTGGTTTGAGTCTTCTGTGAGCAATTCTTTATCATTTATTTGCATTGTACGTTTCATGCTTGTGGCATCATTGTCCAAAACTTTTAATTAAAATATTCAATAGGAAAGAAGTGATTGGCATCTTTTTTAAACGGGAGATAAAGTAAGTCTTGCTCTGGAGTACCATTTTTGGGCTGGTTCAAAGCCAGAGTCTAGAAGAGGACCTGTTCCAAAATACTCAGTTGGGAGCACTCATGACTCTGTGAATAAGAACATTTGGGTTTAAGCCTCACTCTCGGAACTCAGCACATAATCTAGGATGGTGTTCAATCGCATCATTGTCTGAACTTCCATCATTCATCTGAAACATTAAAACCTGTCTCGTTCAGATGGATGTAACAGATCCCATCTCGCTTTTTGTTAAGAGAAGGGAATTATTTGTCCTGGTCGGTATTTAGATCTCCACCAATATGCCACCAAAACATTTTAACTGGTCATTCATCTCTTTGCACTCAGCTACACAGTAATTTCGCTGTATTAGTGATTAATTAGTTGTGAAGTCCCTTGGGATGTCTTGGATGTGTAAGCTGTACATCCTCTTGTTTGCCAGCTCTCTTTGTAGATTCAGCATTGCCTTTCCAGAACCTGCGATGCTTACAGCTCAACTGTGTCATTGCAGTAAGTTTGCCATCTTTGAATTGGTTTCAACCTCTGGTACAGTACTGTGTCCTCAATGTTTTGTTACCAGTAGGCCTCTATGAACAATGTACCATGCTCGTTGCAGTGAGGTTTGACTGATGTGGACTTTGTCATTACAAAGTGTATTTACTACAAGATCTGTTATTTTGGGCTCCACACTCAAATTAGTTAGTGGGGCTGTTATCACCTGGTGCACATTGACATTTCCCTTTTTGTAGGCTTTTTGAACCTTCTGAAGCCCGCCTGTGTAAATAGCTGTAAAGAAGGAATGAAGTGGCAGTGGAAAGGCCAGAGGTGAGAGATGGGCTTACCCACTCAGTGGCATATTTTTGATTCTTCTAACCTATACCAACACTGTTCAGAAGTTGGGCAGGTGTGCACTTGTGTAGGGAAGTAATTGGTACAAAAGAGCTTGTTGGAAGCACATGTGACAATAGAGGGTGGGCTTCCATTTTAGAATAGATAATGAAGAATGTTGATGGAATCAAGCTCCGCACGTGGTTGAGCACATAATCTCAGATGATGCTGTACAGTGTGTTATCCATTGTCTTTTGCAAAAGATATTAAACCAAGCATAAAATATTCCTCACACTATTGAAGGAAGAATACAATATTTGTATCAATTCAATGTAGTTCTCACCCTCACCCCACAAATGTGTTAATTATTTGGCAATTTCATTGTTTAGTCAATCCAATCATATCACAGGCTAGATGTCCTTCAATCTCTCTTTGTTTCTACCTCTCTACAAGGCGCTACCCTCTGTGTCCTGGTTAACATTTATTGTTCATCCAATACTCAAGTAAAAACCGATTAACTGATCGTTAATATAAATAGCTGTTTGAATGGGATCTTGCTGTGCATAAATTACCAGCCAGGAATGGTCACTGTCATCAATTTGCACATGAACAAGTAATTGTTTGGATGCTTTGCGGTGTCCTGAGGGTGTGACAAAGCATTATATAATTGCACCTGTGTGTGTGTTAATCTATAAGCTCTGTCTAACCCCTTATTGTTTTCCACCCTCACGTTTTTCAGGCGTTTCATCCAATCTCTGTTTTGTTTTGAAGGAATGTATCTTGTCCGGCATCATGTCCGTGAATGGGAAGAAGGTACTCCACATGGACCGGAACTCTTATTATGGAGGAGAAAGTGCTTCGATAACTCCTTTGGAGGACGTAAGGAGATTCTGTTTCTCTTCTCTTTAGTCTTTCAAATGCAAGCATAACACACCCACTTTCTATGCTATTGTCACCCACCTCGGAACTGTCTGTTTAGATAACTATCTGCACAGCCCCTGTAGCGACCGCGAGGATGATTTATGTTCTAACAGATGCGATATCAGTTAATGTTGCAACAATATGCAGCCCTTTCCAATATTTGATTTGATTTATTATTGTCACATGTATTAACTTACAGTGAAAAGTATTGTTTCTTGCATGCTATACAGACAAAGCATACCGTTCAGAGAGAAGGAAAGGAGAGAGTGCAGAATGCAGTGTTACAGTCATAGCTAGGGTGGAGAGAAAGATCAACTTAATGCGAGGTAGGTCCATTCAAAAGTCTCACTGCAGCAGGGAAGAAGCTGTTCATGAGTCGGTTGGTATGTGACCTCAGACTTTTGTATGTTTTTCCCGACGGAAGAAGGTGGAAGAGAGAATGTCCGGGTTGCGTGGGGTCCTTAATTATGCTGGCTGCTTTGCCGAGGCAGCGGGAAGTGTAGACAGAGTCAATGGATGGGAGACTGGTTTGCGTGATGGATTGGGCTATGTTCATGACCTTTTGTTGTTCCTTGCGGTCTTGGGCAGAGCAGGAGCCATACCAAGCTGTGATACAACCAGAAAGAATGCTTTCTATGGTGCATCTGTAAAAGTTGGTGAGAGTCGTAGCTGACATGCCAAATTTCCTTAGTCTTCTGAGAAAGTAGAGGCGTTGGTGGGCTTTCTTAACTATAGTGTATGCATGGGGGGATCAGGACAGGTTGCTGGTGACCTGGACACCTAACTCAGTGATTTGGATTTTCTGAGTGAAGCAGACACACTAGGATCTGGCCTTTATATAAATGTAGGAAATTGGAAATAAGCAAAGCCTACATTGAAGTTCTGGTCTCCCACATCCTACCCTCCTTATAACTCAGCTGCCCATGCCTTAACTCACAGCTAGTCCCATTCCCCTGTCACCCCTGTGCTCACCGACTTACATTGTCTCCCAGTCAAGCAACATCTTCACATTAAAATTCTTATCCTTGTTTTCAAACCTTCCCATGGTTTTGCTCATCCCCATCTACATTATCTTCTCCCGTTCCTCAATCTTCCAAGATTGTTATGCCCCTCTAATTATGGCCTCTTGTACATTCCCAATTATAACTACTCCACCGCTGGTGGCCGTGCCTTCAGCTACCGATGTTCCAAGCCCAAGAATTCCTTTTCTACATCTCCCGACCTTGCTTTCTTCCTTTAAGTCATTTTTTTTGAACAAACCTTTGGTCATCTATTACTTGTGACTTGGATGAAGGGACAATTCAGCTAAATTTGCTGGTGATACATAGGTAGCAAAACTAGTTTCTGAGGCAGCCACAAAGGGGTATTGACAGGTTAAGTGAGTGGGCAAAAATTTGACAGATGGAGTGTAATGTGGGAAAATGTGAGGTTGTCAATTTTGGCAGGAAGAATAGAGCAGCAGAATATAATTTAACCAGAGAGAGACTGCAGAATGCTGCAGAACAGAGACCTTGCTGTCCTCGTACATAAATCACAAAATGTTAGCGTTCAGGTGCAGCAAGTAATTAGGAAGGCAAAGGAGCATAGAAGTAGGGCAGTCTTGCTACAACTGTACAGGACATTAGTGACACTGTACCTAGATACTGTATGCAGTTTCTATCCCCATGCTTAAGGGAGTGACATACTTGACAGTTTAGGAGAGTGGTCCAAGAAGTGGCTGATGAAATTCAACGTGGGCAAGTGCGAGGTCTTGCACTTTGGAAAAAAGAATAGAGGCATGGATTATTTTCTAAACGGTGACAAAATTCATAATGCTAAAGTGCAAAGGGACTTGGGAGTCCTAGTCCAGGATTCTCTAAAGGTTGCAGGTTGAGTCCGAAATTAAGAAAGCAAATGTAATGTTGTCATTTATCTCAAGAGGCTTGGAATACAAAAGCAGGGATGTACTTCTGAGGCTTTATAAAGCACTGGTTAGGCCCCATTTGGAGTACTGTGAGCAATTTTGGGCCCCACACCTCAGGAAGGACATACTGGCACTGGAGCGGGTCCAGCGGAGATTCACACGGATGATCCCAGGAATGGTAGGCCTGACATACGATGAACGTCTGAGGATCGTGGGATTATATTCATTGGAGTTTAGGAGGTTGAGGGGAGATCTAATAGAAACTTACAAGATAATGAACGGCTTAGATAGGATGGACGTAGGGAAGTTGTTTCCATTAGCAGGGGAGACTAGGACGCGGGGGCACAGCCTTAGAATAAAAGGGAGTCACTTTAGAACAGAGATGAGGAGAAATTTCTTCAGCCAGAGAGTGGTAGGTCTGTGGAATTCATTGCCACAGAGGGCTGTGGAGGCCGAGACGTTGAGCGTCTTCAAGACAGAAATTGATAAATTCTTGATTTCTCGAGGAATTAAGGGCTATGGGGAGAGAGCGGGTAAATGGAGTTGAAATCAACCATGATTGAATGGTGGAGTGGACTCGATGGGCCGAATGGCCTTACTTCCGCTCCTATGTCTTATGGTCTTATGGTCTTATGGAAAGCAGTTCAGAGAAAGTTCACGAAGCAGATTCCTGGTTGAAGGGATTATCTTGTGAGGAAAGGTTGAGTAGGTTGTGCCTGTCCTCAGTGGAGCTTAGAAGAATGAGAGGCGATCTTATTGTTAAGTTTAAGATTCTGAGGGGGTTTGACAGCATAGTTACTGAGAGGATGTTTCCTCTCGTGGGGCTGTCCAGAACGGGGGGCACAGTTTCAAAGTAAGAGGCTCCCACTCAGGTCTGAGATGAGGAGGAATTTCTTCTCTCTCCAGGTTGTTAGTGTTTGGCATTCTCTTCCCCAGAATGCAGGGAAGTCTGGGTCGTTGTCTCACTCAGTGCTGTAGATCAAAAATCTAAATATATTCACGGGGGTTCAGGGTTATGGGATCAGCCAGGAAAGTGGAATTAAGACGATGGTCAGTTCAGCCATGATTTTATTTAATGACGGCACAGGCTCAATGGGCAGCATGGCCTACTCCTGCTCCAATTGCTTAGGATCTGACCTGACATGTTCATGTGTGGCTCTGTGAAATGCAATGGGATATTTGGGTGCTATATAATTAAAAATTGTTGTCGAAGCGAGAGTGAGGTGTCCGAAGTAAGACTATTCACTGGTTTTGTTGACTTTCAGAAGTTGGCTATTACAGGTTTTGTAAAGGAAGACGGGAAGATGTTATTTTTCCATTGAACAGTCAGCAGCCATTAATGTAATGGAATCCCAGTGTCAAAGTAGTAAATATTAATGAGGTTCATTGATCTCAACCTGTTGCCCTTATTTCTCTTTTTTTTAGCCAGGTATGATTATAGGATTTATTTTTATGTTTTTATCGTGCAATTGCTACTTCTGACTCATTCGAGTAATGATGTGGAGATGCCGGTGTTGGACTGGGGTAAACACAGTAAGAAGTCTCACAACACCAGGTTAAAGTCCAACAGGTTTATTTGAGTAAAGCAGGCCAAGTCCAAGTGTGCTGAAAAATGATCTGGCTAGCTGACAACTAACTCAGCATTGAATAGGGGTGGAAACCTATGCTTCAGCTGCACAACATACCATACATCTCCACAGAGCCTTCAGGGTGAACTCGTAATTCCAAATACCCATTTGATCATCAACTTAGTACTGGGATAACATTGCTGCAGACAGGATACTTGCACCTTCAGATTTTTATAGTATGTTAGAGGGTGATGACATGTTAAGTCCCTTCAACCTCGGAAATTTAACAAGGGTCATGATTCAGACACTGAAACAGGTGCTGCTAAAATAAAACTTTTTTTTAAATAGAGGTGTTATTTCTCTTTGCTCTTCCACTGGGAAGTACCTTGTCTTCATTCAGCAAGTGCACATGATGGTACAATTGAAATTGAAATTTGATATTACTGCTACCACTGAGATGTCAGCTGTGGCTCAGCGGATAGCACTTAAGTTGTGGGTTCAGGAACCACTCCAGAGCGCACAATCAGTGGAGTACTGAAGGTGTGCTGCACTGCCCGAGGTGTTGACTTTTTAAAATGTATTCATGAGACGTCCCTAGTTGCCATTGAGCAAGTGGTGGTGAGCTGCCTTCATGAACGACTGAGTGGCTTGCTAGGCCATTTCAGAGGGCAGTTGAGAGTCAACCACATTGCTGTGGCTCTGGAGTCACATGTAGGCCAGACCAGGTAAGAATGGCAGATTTCCTTCCCTAAAGGACATCAGTGAACCAGATGGATTTTTACCACAATTGACAATGGTTTCATTGTCATCAGTAGATTCTTAATTCCAGATTTTTTTTATTGAATTCAAATTCCACCATCTGCCATGGTGGGATTTGAATCCCGGTCCCCAGAAAATTAGCTGAGTTGCTGGATTAATAGTCTAGTGATAATACCACTAGGCCATCACTTCCCTTTTTTGGATGAGCTGCGAAACGAAGACCCTGTCTGCCCTCTCATGTGGGCATAAAAATCCCATGCTGCTAGTATGAAGAAGAGCGGGGCAGTTCCCCCAGTGTCTAGCCCAACAATTATCCTTCAATCAATGTCACTAAAACTACTGATTATCTGACCATTATTGTAATTGCTGTTTGTTAGACCGTGCTGCACAAAAGGTTGATTGCTGTATTTCCAACATTACAATAGTGGTTATATTTGAATAGCAGTCAAGTCCTTTGAGAAGTTCTGACAGTATGGAAGATACTAGATATGTGCAAGTTCTTCAATGTGTAGTATCCGTGAAGTGGATCACAAGTTGGCTGTGGAGCCCACAATACAAAAAACCGCAAGCAACACTGCAATGGGTCATTTTAAAAATAAACCTGAGAAGATGAAACTAAATGTGTTTTCCTTTTCCTTCAGCTGTTTAAAAGGTTCAAAGCTGCTGGGAGTCCTCCAGAATCAATGGGAAGAGGCAGGGACTGGAATGTAGATCTGATACCCAAATTCCTTATGGCAAATGGTAATGAACGGCATGTTTTATTTTAAAATGTATGTAAATGGAAAGTCACAGCTGGAATTAAAATACATTTGAACTATGAGGATATGCAATGACGGCACGGTGGCGCAGTGATCAGCACTGCTGCCTCATGGTGCCAAGGACACGGGTTCGATTCCAGCCTCGGGTCACTGTCTGTGTGGAGTTTACACATTCTCCCCGTGTGTGCGTGGGTTTCCTCCGGGTGCTCCGGTTTCCTCCCTCAGTCTAAAGGTGTGTGGGTTAGGTTGATTGGCTATGATAAATTTCCCCTTAATGTTTGGCGGATTAGCAAGCCCAATGCGTGGCATCATGGGGATAAGACCTGGGTGGGATTATTGTCGGTGTAGGTTTGATGGGCTGAATGGCTTCCTTCTGCACTCTAGGGATTCTATGAATGGGCTTGTTAACTTCGAACACTACAACCATATACACTTAGCTAGGTTACCTGTGAGTCACCTGTGCCACGCCAACACTCGAGCCCATATCTAAGTTGACACTCAGTACTCAGGAGGTGTGCTGTTTGCTTGAAATGTTAAACTAAGACCCCATCTGCCACTTCAGGTGGATGTTAAAGATCCCATGACAGTGTTTGAAGAGCAGAGAGTTCTCCTGGTAAAGTAAAAGTAAAGTTTGTTTATTAGTCACAAGTAGGCGTACATTAACACTGCAATGAAGTTACTGTGAAAATCCCCTAGTTGCCACACTCCGGCGCGTGTTCGGGTACACTGAGGGAGAATTTGGCACGGCCAATCCACCTAACCAGCACGTCTTTCAGACTGTGGGAGGAAACTGGAGCACCCGGAGGAAACCCACGCAGACACAGGGAGAACGTACATACTCCACAGAGACGGTGACCCAAGCCGGGAATCAAACCCGGGTCCCTGGTGCTGTGAGGCAGCAGTGCTAACTGCTGTGCCAACTAAAACTGCTAAATAATAATTTACTGGTTATTTGTCAGTTTATTGGTTGTTTAAAGGAGTGTACTGTGTGCAAAATGATGCATAAGTTAATTAAACAACAGGGACTACATTGCAAAGGAATGAATTTTATATACTGTACTTGGGATGTCCTCGAGGATGTAATCTGGAAATGAATGCACAGATAGGTTTTTTTTTTAATATCTTGACTTTTGTCCAGAATGATGTGTTGGAAGACCCAATTTTCTTGTTAACCTCAAATGACTCACCTGATGAAGGGGCAGTGCTCCGAAAGCTCGTGCTACCAAATAAACCTGTTGGACTTCAACCTGGTGTTGTGAGACTACTCAAATTCACAATATTAGTCTAATTTTCTCGTGTTGAGGACATGGCACAGATCTGCCTATAATCTCACTCCGAGGCCACAACATCGATGGCAGTGGTGCAGAAGAGGACATTCTGATTTGGAGTCTGTTATTGGGCAGAGAGCTATGGGAGCATTGCTCTGTGGGTATGCATTATGAGAGTGATCGAAGGTGTTTATAGAATATATTTCCTTCCTCAGCCTTGACATCCCTTATATTAATGTTCACACAGTTTTGCTCTTGAAGGTTGCAAGAGAATGCTAGGAGTGAAATTCAATCCCTTTTCAGTTGATGACGATCCCTGACTTTAGAATACTGGCATGCCCATAACAGCAGTCCTCCTTTCGAGCCAACTTTCCAATTTGCAGGGCTTTCGGCAAAAGGCTGGGAGTGGGGGTAGCTGAGTTGCTCTTGCAGATGTCCGGCAAGGGTACGATGGGCCGAATGGCTTTCTCCTGTGCTGTAAGCATTCTCTGATTCCGTGCTGCCTCTAGCGCTGCCCTATCAGTCCAGCAGCATTCCCCATGAAAGCCAAGTTTATTTCACCAAGGTGAGCAGCACCTGGAAACATAAGATGTCATACCAAAGTGATCGGGAATAAACTCACAGAAACCCATGATTAACCTGCCTTTTCTACTTCCTATCACTTACCAGGATTCAGTCGCCTTTAATGACACCAGTACATAATCGTAGAATCCCTACAGTGCAGAAGTTGGCCATTCGGCCCATCGAACCTGCACCGACAACAACCCTACCCAGGGCTCATCCCCGTAACCCTGCGTATTTACTCTCCTGATCCCCCTGACACTAAATTGCCCCGTGGGCAATTTTAGCATGGCCAGTCAACCTAACCCGCACATGTTTGGACTTTGGGAGGAAACCAAAGCACCCGGAGGAAACCCACACAGACACGGCGAGAATGTCCAAACTCCACACAGACAGTGACCCGAGGCCGGAATCGAACCCGAGTCCCTGGTGCTGTGAGGCAGCAGTGCTGCCCAATAATAAATGTGTATTTTCCAGCAGGTACATACTTGCAGACAGACCATGTCTCCAAGGAGTTTTTTTATTTGTTCTTTACACCTCCAAATGTCAATTTTGAACACTTCTTGGCTACATGAACATTACATCAGAATTTAGCTGTTGTACTTGGTGTTGCTGGGATATTCTGTCTATTTTATACGGCTGTTGATGATTGTCTTTGCAGGCCAGCTTGTTAAGATGCTGCTTTACACAGAGGTCACCCGTTACCTGGACTTCAAGGTGGTAGAAGGAAGTTTTGTGTACAAAGCAGGGAAAATCCACAAAGTCCCTTCGACAGAGACTGAAGCTTTAGCTTCCGGTGAATATAAGCACCTGATTCATAATCATTTGGAAGACTGGGATTGTATTTTTTTCAGCCGTTTAGTTATTTTCCTACAAAAGTTTTTCATTTGAAGAATGTTTAAAAAAACTACTAATGCTCATCTCCGATGACATTGTATCAGTGGCATTTTAAGGTTTTTGGATTGAAGTATCTATGATACTATTGGCGGTCTTGATTTGGGGTTAGTAGTATATTTTTCTCTCAGACAAGCTCATGGGTTCAAACCCAGTCCAGAGATTTGAGCGTGTGATTTAGTTGGCTCATCAGAGAAGTGTCGAGAGCTAAATCTGTTTGAGCTGTTTTATATTATCCCATAAGATACAGAAGAGTCCAGAGGGGCAATTGTTTCACACAGAGGGTGGTGAGTGTCTGGAACAAGCTGCCAGAGGCAGTAGTAGAGGCCGGTACAATTTTGTCTTTTAAAAAGCATTTAGACAGTTACATGGGTAAGATGGGTTATAGAGGGATATGGGCCAAATGCAGGCAATTGGGACTAGCTTAGTGGTAAAAACTGGGCAGCATGGACAAGATGGGCCGAAGGGCCTGTTTCCATGCTGTAAACCTCTATGACTCTAAGTGATTTGAACTGCCGAAACATGTCGTTTAAAAAATAAAGCATCTGACAATAAACAAGTGCTTAGATTAGCAGTAAAGGCCAATTTTAATGGTCTTTAGATATATGCGGCCAGTAGAGTGCAGCAGCAAGAAGGTTTGCCTCAAATGAGAGTGTTGAGATTTATGAAGTGCTCTTAACTATGAAAAATGACTGCACAATTATTTTATCCTGTAAGCTGATTTGAGGCAGAATGTTTACTTTTTTTCCAGGCCTCTGGTCCCTTGAGGGTTGCTCTGCCTGATGTTACTTGGCTACTGTCTGAATTAAATCACTCCCATCAGTTAAAATTGCACCCCTGGAAAACGAACAGAAATTGGTTTCTCAAGGTTGTGTTTTAACAATGCCAAAGATGCGTGGAAAAACCAGTGTCTGTAGTTTAGGACAGGAGAGAAGGTGTGGGTAGATAACACCAAGCTTGGATTTTAACAGCAAGTCAATAACAGAAGAAAGGACTGAAGGAACCACGGACTTGTGTGAAAGTAAGAGATGACGCAATTAATCTGGATTTCAACACTGGAAGTGTCTTGAGAAAGACAGGATATTTATTTTCCATGGAATCTGGTCCAAGTCTGAATTCCATATGGCTATCTCAAGGAATCTGTGTCGCAGAGTTTTAGTTTAAACACCGCATTGAAAGCCTGAAATAAAAACAGAAAATGCTGGAAACACTCAGCAGCTTTGGGAACATCTGAGGGAAGCAGAGTTAATGTCTCAGATCTGTGACCCTTCGTCCAAAAGTTTTCATTGAATTCTGGAATAATTGATGACCTGATACTGGGAAACATGGCTACGTACTTCGCTCCTGGCTCATTTTATTTCGTATGAACTGAGGAAAATAACTTGGAATGGCCGACAGCTGAGAACTGAGCAAAACATAGACTTGACTTGACTTTGTGCTAGATTCATTTGACTTCATCCCAGCTCTTGGTTAAACTTCTGAAGCCCATGAATTGTTGGCCTTCCTTCATCTTTCCACAATGCATGCATTATTTGATGATGTGTCTATGAACTGGTTCTAGAGAGACATAGGGTGGGATTTTATGACCTCGCTCGGACGAGACTGTAAAATCCTGCCTGAGGCCAACAGACATTTCCGTTCTATGACCCTCGCCCGCTCTGATTCCTTGGCAGGCAAGGTGGTAGAGGTCCGTCCATGTTGTTAGACTACTTTGTGGCAGCATTTTTCTGCTTTCATTGTCTGCACCTAAAGAGCGTTTAGTTTCTTGAATCGGTGCCAGGTGGTCAGGTCCTGGACAGTGCAACAACTAGATATTGTCCAGGCAAAATGGTGCAGTTGGTAGTTTCAAAGGATGGGAACAAATGGGTTGTGGGACCTTCAGCCAAGCACGTCACATGCATGAAGTGGAGTATGATGCTGTGAGACAGTGTGGTTGTGTCGGGGGAAGAGGACAGTTCAGAGGTAAATGGCAGCATTGAATATTCAGAATTTTTCCCTTTTTCTCGTCAGATCTAATGGGCATGTTTGAAAAACGCCGCTTCCGAAAATTTTTAATGTTTGTTGTTGGCTTTGATGAGCATGACCCTAAAACAAACCACGGCATCGAGCCCAAAAAGACCACCATGCGAGAGGTCTACAAGAAATTTGACCTTGGACAAGATGTCATTGATTTTACAGGACATGCTTTGGCTCTATATAGAACAGATGAGTATGTCATTTTTTTTGACTTGATACACTTGATCTATATCGTACAGCAATAATGACAACTTATGACACTCAACCATGTAATGCTAGGCTAGATGGCCAAAAGCTTGATCAAACAGGTAGCTTTTAAGTCTGTTTATGGAGGAAAGCGAGACAGAGAGGTGCTTGATTACAATGATTCTCCAACCTGGGAAGGTGCTTCAGTGTAGTACAGAATGAGTACTTGGTTGAACGATGAAGCGAGTGTCAGGGCTGCTGTTTTGCGGTCAAGACATCAATTGATGGAATTAGGACATCAATTCTATCACCATGGTGACTATCACCATCCCAAATTGTAATGGTTGTTCTTTCCTTTGTTTTCCTAACTTCCTCGGCCAAGAACTTGCTTAATCTGTGGAATTCCCTGCCCAGTGAAGTAATTGAGGCTACCTCGTTGAATAATTTTAAGGCAAGGGTAGATAAATTTTTGAAGAGTAAAGGAATTAAGGGTTATGGTTATGGTGAGCGAGCGGGTAAGTGGAGCTGAGTCTGTGAAGAGATCAGCCATGATTTTATTGAATGGTGGAGCAGGCTCGAGGGGCCAAGTGGCCTACTCCTGCTCCTAGTTATTATGTTCTTGGGTTCAAAGCCTCTGCCAGATGCCGTCTGCAAAGTTAAATCTCAGTCAGTTTCTCAAATTTGATATAACAGTCGATGCCAGTGGTCTGAATGCTTCACATTGTTCAAATGTGCCGATAGCGACGCAGCAGTATTAATTATTGTGATGTACTGCTGATGTACATTAAATTGAGAGAGAAGACTTGAATGTTTGAGCCCTGTACCAAGAGATTGAACACACAATATTACCTTGTCCTCCTCATGGCACACTGGAGGCATTGATGCATTGTTGAAATGTGCTGTCCACTGGAAGGACATTAAATCGAAGGGTTGTCTGCTTATTCCGATTGTTGTGAAAGTTGTACACCACGGGCGAGATTCCCTGGCCTCTCCTCGGTGGCGGGAGACGACGCCCCGTTCGCTGGCGGTGGGGTCCTCTGTTCCCACCGCTGTCGATAGGAATTCCCATTGAAGCCACCCCATTCCACCAGAAATCCCACAGCAGGGGATGCGGGACCGGAGAATCCTGCCAGCGTGATTGGCTGGAGAATTCCGGCCCACATGTTGTACAGAGGGAATTCTAACATCCTGGTCAGCATTGTCCCTCAACCTGCAACCAAAGATCTGGGGGCTTTAGCATTGATTAAAGTGTGCCGATTAAACCTGCACTGATCAGAGAGTGGACCTGAGATCCTTCTGGGCTGTTGGTCGCGCACCACATATCGCATTTAACCCACCAACTTATTCAGGGTGCGAACGCTTTGATTTTTGAAAGGAGACTGGTGGGAATTTATGATTTGGAAAAGGTATTTGACCTGTTCTTTCTTGTTCCCAGTTACTTGGACCAACCATGTCGGGATGCCATTAATCGCATTAAATTGTACAGTGAGTCATTGGCACGATACAGCAAGAGTCCCTACCTCTACCCACTCTACGGGCTTGGAGAGCTGCCGCAGGGCTTTGCTAGGTAACTGACGCATCTGTATAATGCATTAAATTTGTTGCCCTCCTTGATATGGGCATCACTGTACTGTGATCTTCACTCCTGTAATTGCATGCTTCGGCCACCAGATGGTAGTGCAAACCCCCTCCATACCCATGGCCATTTTGCCGTCATTGGCAAAACAGGCCTGCCCTGATTTTCCATCAGCAAAACCAATGCAGAATTCACTTGTTTTATTTTAAATAATATCCTCATTCATTTTTTTTTTTAAACTTTGTTTTTGGTGGGGTTTTTCTGCTGCCAATTGGAAAAACTTCCACTTCTTGCACCTAGAAATATAAGTAAAGTTTATTTATTTGTCACGAGTAAGGCTTACATTAACACTGCAATGAAGTTACTGTGAAATTCCCTTCGTCGCCACAGTCCGGCGCCTGTTCGGGTTAATGCACCGAACCAGTACGTCTTTCAGACTGTGGGAGGAAACCCACGCAGACACGAGGGGAACGTGCAAACTCCACACAGACAGTGACCCAAGTCGGGAATCGAACCCGGGTCCCTGGCGCTGTGAGGCAGCAGCGCTAACCACTGTGCCGCCCTATTGGCAGGTGAGCAGACTGGGTCTACTATCACAAAACTTTGATGAATTGAAAAAGTCCCCCATGTAGTGCTCTAATAATGAGTCCAATTTCAAGAACATTCTCACAAAGAGTAAGATTACATTTTTAAAGTCAGTGGTGTTTGATAATTTAATGCTTGATAAATATGTACTACACTGTGTTGTAAATTCCTAGCCCAGTCATTTTGTTTCTTAAAGACTTGATTAGTTGTAAGTATTCGCATTCCAACCATTATTCATGTAAATTGAGTCTGTGTCTTTATATGCTCTGTTTGTGAACAGAATTCCCACTCACCTGAAGAAGGGGCTTGCAGCTCCGAAAGCTTGTGTGGCTTTTGCTACCAAATAAACCTGTTGGACTTTAACCTGGTGTTGTTAAACTTCTTACTGTGTTTACCCCAGTCCAACGCCGGCATCTCCACATCAAGATCTTTTCACATACAACTCTTACGAGGCAACCAGAATGCAGCAATTTTCATGCCATTGTTCTTGGCTAGATATTCACTGATGTCAAATGGTCGGCCAAAATGGAGATTGCACGATCTAATGCCAATGTTGGCATAACATCCGGTGACCATAGAGCTGGATATTCAGATGCCTGATCCTGCACTTGGTCTATTGGACAACTTGAGTGAGCTTTTGCTCGGTATTTGGGTTCTGATGTTTCTTTCTTTCTCCTTCTCTCTTTACCAGACTGAGTGCTATATATGGAGGTACGTACATGCTGAACAAATCAGTGGATGAAATTGTGTTTGAGAAGGGACATGTGGTGGGCGTCAAGTCAGAAGGAGAGGTAAGTCTGGCTTGTATGGCGTGAAGCTGTACGACAACTCTTTTTAAAGACAAGATTAACAAGATTTTGGGATCATAAATATAAATGTCAATAATCCAATAAAAAAAGGAAGGCACTTCTTTACTTGAGTGGTTAGAATGTGGCAAATACATGGAATGCAACTCAGAAACAGGTATTTAACCCAACATGTTTATTTATGCGCCTCCTGTATTACAACAGTAACGACACTTTGGGGTGCTTCCTTGGTTGTGGAGTATTTTGGGATGCCCTGAGTTGTTGAAGAATGCAGGAGGAGGCGATGGCCTGGTGGTATTATCGCTAGACTATTAATCCAGACACTCAGCTAATGTTCTGGGGACCCGGGTTCGAATCCCACCACGGCAGATGGTGCGATTTGAATTCAATAAAAAAAATCCTGAATTAAGAATCTACTGATGACCGTGAAACCATTGTCGATTGTCAGAAAAGACCCATCTGGTTCACTAATGCTTTTTAGGGAAGGAAATCTGCCATCCTTACCTGGTCTGGCCTACATGTAACTCCAGAGCCACAGCAATGAGGTTGACTTTCAACTGCCCTCTGAACAAGGGCAACTAGGGATGGGCAAAAAATGTTGGTCAGCCAGCGACGCCCATGTCCCCACGAATGAATAAAAATAATATAAAAGCGAATCTTCCTTTTTCCTCTCATCCTTCCATCTTCATCAAAGCTGATCTTTCAGGATTGCATGGGTACCTTGAATAAACCAAATGAGAATATGGGAGATGAAAATAATTGGAGGATATGTGGGCAGGATTAAAGCTAGGTAGGGTGGGAGGTGGCTCGTGTGCAGCGGGATGTAAAGCAGTTGGGTAAAATGGGTTGTTTCTCTGCCACAAATTCTTATGTAAAGTGAGTAAAGAAGAACCGAATTTGGAGCAAACCATGTTACTGAGATGTGAAGCTTTGAAACAAATGCCTTGACGATAACACAAGAAGAATGTGATTCTCTTTTATCACCTCGAAGAGAGCTGACACGGAATGGAGGCTACTGTAATAGTGCTCGGATCAGCTGGTTTGGTCAATGGTACCACGTTTCTGAAGCCGAAGGTTTTCGGTTCAAGTCCCATTCCAGAATGTGAGCTCAACCTAGGGTTTAGTTTGGTTCTTAAAGCACACCCTTCACTATTTTAACCGAGAATCATAGAATCCCTACAGTGCAGACAGAGGCTATTCAGTCCATCGAGCCAACACTAGCAACAATCCCACCCGGACCCTATTTTAACATTTAAAGTTTATTTATTCGTGTCACAAGTAGGCTTACATTAACACTGCAATGAATTGACTGAAAATCCCCTAGTATCCCCATAACCCCACACACTCACCCTGCTAGTCCCTCTGACACTAAGGGGCAATTTAGCATGGCCAATCCACCTAATCTGCACATCTTTGGAGTGTGGGAGGAAACCCACGCAGACACGGGGAGAATGTGCAAACTCCACATAGATAGTCACCCAAGGCCGGAATCCCTGCTGTGGGGCAGCAGCGTTAACAACCGTGCCGCACTCGGCCATCGCCTCTCCATGAGAGCAAGTACAGAATACTAAATTGAAAGCATGATCCTGAGATTTTGTCACTCAATCTCGCCTCCCGTCCGCCCTATCACTAACCTTCCTCTTCTGCAAATTTACTTATCTGTGCAAAAGTTTTTGTGCACCCGGCCCAAATATGGGTTCATCTGCCATTTTCAAAAGAAAAAACAGAAGCCAACTTCAGAAAATGTCGATTAAAAATAAAAAGGCGGCTAAATGAAATTTACAAGGAAAGGTTGTCCGTGACATATTTACTGCCATAGAAAATAAATAAAACAAGAACAATTTCTCTCATAAGTTTCTCTAAGTTTATTCAAAATAAAGTTTATGTTGCCTTAGATCCTTTATACAGGTTAAATTTTAGGACGACTGGAACCTTTCTCATGGACTTCCATTTGTAATAGAAACCTCGCAAGTGGTGAAATTAGAGCCATAGAGGTTTACATCATGGAAACAGGCCCTTCGGCCCAACTTGTCCATGCCGCCTCTTTTTTTTTTTAAACCACCATGCTAGTCCCAATTGCCCGCATTTGGCCCATATCCCTCTATGCCCATCTTACCCATGTAACTATCTAAATGCTTTTTAAAAGACAAAATTGTACCCGCCTCTACTACTGCCTTTGGCAGCTTGTTCCAGACACTCACCACCCTCTGTGAAAAAATTGCCCCTTTGGACACTTTTGTATCTCTCCCCTCTCACCTTAAACCTATGCCCTCTAGTTTTAGACTCCCCTACCTTTGGGGAAAAAATATTGACTATCTAGCTGATCTGTGCCCCTCATTATTTTATAGACCTCTATAAGATCATCCCCAAGTCTCCTACGCTTCAGAGAAAAATGTCCCAGTCTATCCAGCCTCTCCTTATAACTCAAACCAAACAAAGAACATACTTTCCGTATTTCCATCCTTCATCTACAACTTTAAGCCTATTACATTTCTAATTTGTCCCAGTTCTAGGTCACAGACCAGAAACATTAACTCTGTTTTTCTCTCTCCACTGACGCCTAATGCGCTGCGTATTTCCAGCATTTTCTGTTTTTATTTCAAATTTCCAGCGGTATTTTATTTTTTATATTTATCGTGTGTTGTGTTCTGTGACAAACAACGCAGTGGTGGGTTGAATCCCTCCTTTTCAGGGAGGTGGGGTTTACACTCATTTAATGTTTGATTGTGGGGGAGAAAAGCACTGGGGGAAGTGCAGTCATCCTCAAATAAGATTATTTAGTCTTTTTTCTTGTATACCTTGTAACTTTTTCACAAATTTAATATTCATTTCTTGGGGCAACTGGTTTGGGGCCCACTTGCGGACCACGAACTGACAACTCATTAATTCAGGGTATTTAAGTTGTTCTTTTTCATTTGCAGACAGCTCGTTGTAAGCAGCTGATCTGTGATCCCAGCTATGTACCGAGCAAGGTAAAGAAGGTTGGAAAGGTCATAAGGGTTATCTGCATTCTCAGCCATCCAATCAAAAACACAAATGATTGTAATTCCTGCCAGATCATTATTCCACAGATGCAAGTCAACAGGAAGTCAGGTAATGCATGATATTAAAGTAACATGTATTGTATGAGGGAGAGGAATTGCGGAGATATAATTGTGTAGAGATATTGGCATCACAAATGGATCTTAAACAAATATCAATACAGCTGGAAGTGCTGCGGAAAGCTCCTTTCACGCAATAAATTGCAGGTTGCCAACCATCTTGAGTGATGGGCTGAATGGCCTCCTTGTGTGACTGACTCAATCACCAACCCTTGTTGAAGTAACTCATCCCTGCCAAGGCAAGGCTGTGTTCCGATACTGACTTGTGGCCCGGTTTAATGAGGGTTAAACATAGCGAAGGCTCTAATTCCTGATGGCTCTTCAGTCAGCCTTGCTGGAATGTCCGTGTGAATGGATGTTGGACAAGGACAGCATATTAGTCCTTCCATCCATGCTACCTTCACCACAGTTGAACAGCCTTCTCTGCACATGCACGAGGGTTGGCCACTTGAACAAGTCGTGGGACTGCCAGCGCCAGGAGAATTGTACTCCAGCAGAATTGGAAGTCATCCAAAAAGGAAGGCAGAAAGGGGTCATCGCAGCCCTTGGGGAGTGGTAATGATGCAATTTTGCTGAGCTAGATTTCTTGAAACACGTAAATAAAGAAATAAATTCTTCTTTCAGACATTTATGTTTGCATCATGTCGTTCGCACACAACGTGGCAGCCGAAGGAAAGTATATTGCCATTGTCAGCACCACTGTGGAGACCAGTAGTCCCGAGAAGGAGGTTCAGCCAGCGCTGGAGCTTCTGGAGCCTATTGACAAATCGTAAGGCACTTTCTATGTAATTTTATATCTATGATTATTTTATACATATAAAGATGAATTAAGAATAATGCAGTCACTTTTCCACAGCATCACGGTATGTATAGTGCAGAAACAGGCCGTTCTCCTTCAGAGAGTCACGATGGTGTCTATGCTCCATATGAGTCTCCTCCCATTTTTCTTCATTAACTTCGCTCCACATAACCATCTGTTCTTATCTTCCTTGTGCGTATTTTGCACATACCTGCATTGGAGGCAGTTCAGAGAAGGGCGGCATGGTAGCACAGTAGGGCGGCACGGTAGCACAGTGGTTAGCACTGCTATTTCACAGCTCCAGGGTCCCGGGTTCGATTCCCGGCTCGGGTCACTGTCTGTGTGGAGTTTGCACATTCTCCTCGTGTCTGCGTGGGTTTCCTCCGGGTGCCCCGGTTTCCTCCCACAGTCCAAAGATGTGCGGGTTAGGTTGATTGGCCAGGTTAAAAATTGCCCCTTAGAGTCCTGGGATGCGTAGGTTAGAGGGATTAGCGGGTAAAATATGTGGGGTGGGATTGTGGTCGGTGCAGACTCGATGGGCCGAATGGCCTCCTTCTGCACTGTAGGGTTTCTATGATTTCTATGATTCTATGAACGTTCACAAGGTTGATTCCTAGGGTGAAGGGGGAAGTCTGATGAGAAGAAGTTGGGCTTTGGTTCATTGGAGTTTGAACAAATGAGAGATCTTATTGAAATCCATATAGATTTATATAAATCTATAAGATTCTGAGGGGGCTTTATAGAGTGGATGCTGAGAGGATGTGTAGAACTAGGGGCTGCTGTTTCGTTAGTGGTCACCCATTAAGTTGAAGACGAGGAGGAGTTTCTTCTCTTCTGAAACTTTGGAATTATCTGCCCCAGGGACCTGTGGAGGTTGAGTCACTGAATAAATCCACGGAGGGAAGAAACAGATTGCTGAATTGTATCGCACTCGAGGGTTATGAGGGAAGACAAACCCAAGTATTTTCATGCTCTTTGTACTAATGACTGAAGAGATGCCATTGAGGTTACACTGAACTTGTCAAAGACACAAGTTAGACTGTCGCGTGTACCATTCATGTAAACCTTTTCTGCACTCTTTCCACTGTGTTCACTCCCAGGGTTTAGAAGAATGGCTCCAGGATGAGAAACTTCAGTTATGAGGATAGATTGGAGTGGTTGGGGCTGTATTCTTTGGAGAGGAGATTTGATCGAGGTGCTCAGAGTCATGAATAGGCTGGAGTGAGTGGATAGGGAGAAACTGTTCCAGCTTGTGAAAGGATGGAGAAAGAGAGGGCACAGATTAAAAAGTGATTTGCAAAAGAAGCAAATGTGATGCGAGAAAAATCTTAGAATCCCAACAGTGCGGAAGGAGGCCATTCGGCCCATCGAGTCTGCACCAAAAACAGTCGCACCCTATCCCCATAACCCCACATAATTACCCTGCTAATCCCTCTAACCTATGCATCCCAGGGACAGTTTTAGCATGGCCAATCACCTAACCCGCACAGCTTTGGAAGGAAACCGGAGCACCCGGAGGAAACCCAGCAGACACGGGGAGAATGTGAAAACTCCACTCAGACAGTGACCCAAGCCGGGAATCGAACCCAGGTCACTCGAGCTGTGAGGCGGCAGTGATAACCATTGCGCCACCGTGCCATACCATCTTTTTCACACAGCGAGTGGTTCAGGTCTAGAATGCGCTGCCTGGAAGTGTGGTGATGGCAGGTTCAATCGAGGCGTTCGAGAGGGCACTCGGTGATAATTTGAATAGTAACAATGTGCAGGGTTACAGGGAAAAGTCAAAATGTTCATTTGGAGAGCTGGTGCAGGCACGATGGGCTGAATGGCCTTTTTATGCACCGTAACAATTCTGTGATTCTGTTTCAGTTCTGGAGGCCTGGGGACTAGACATTGCTCAACCAATGGAAATCCAAATCGGCCAAGTATAACAAAACACTGGCCATTCCGGTTTATCAAACGTGTTAGATGTAGACGAGGGGGGGCATTTGGCCCATCCATGTCTGAAGAGCCTGCAGTTCCTGCGTTCACCTTCACTCATTCCGAATCACAGGAACTGGAATTTTTGGCCCCCTGCTGGCGAAGGGTTCATAAAATTAAAGTGAGCGTCTTTGCCACTGCCTTCCTGCCCACTCCAATCTGTGTCTTGTGTTACAGGAGGTGGGGAAACATCAGGCAGCCCTCCCTCCCTTCGCCCTTTAGAGGTTTTTAAATGACCAATTAATGGCTACTCTTTTTTTTGAAGCATATCTTCACACATGCTTTTCCTGTTGGCGGGGGAAGGATTCCCAAGCTGATTATCGGCCCATTGAATCACGCTATGAACGCTTCTTCCATGGCCAACAAGTCCTGGCGTTGGACTCGATCCCAGAGCTTCTGGTCTGTAGACTTTGTTGGGACCAGAACATCCTGCCGCCAACCAATGGTGGGCCGCTGGAAAATACGCTGGAGGAGGGCTGGAAAATTCTGCCCGTTAACTTTGTTTTTCATTTTAAAGTTTATTTATTATTATCACAGGCAAGGCTTACATTAACACTGCAATGAAGTTACTGTGAAATTCCCCTAGGTCGCCACAATCCGGTGCCTGTTCGGGTCAATGCACCTAATCAGCACGTCTTTATGAATGTGGGAGGACCCGGAGGAAACCCAGGCACTGGGAGAATGTGCAAACTCCACACAGACAGTGGCCCAAGCCGGGAATCGAACCCGGGTCCCTGGCGCTGTGAAGCAGCAGTGCTAACCACTGTGCCACCGTGCTGCCCGCCCTTCTATCCACAGATGCTGCCTGATGTGCTGAGCATTTCCAGCTTCATCTGTTTCTATTTCTTGTATGTTTTGGTTTCCTAAAGTTTTCTTCTTTAATTAGACAGCAAGAAGTAATAACTCGTCCTATCTGCTATTCCAGATTTGTCTCGATCAGTGATTTGTACCAACCAACAGATGATGGAAAAACAAGTCAGGTACGGGACTGAGAATTGCATAAATTGGGTTTCTTTGTTTATTTAAGGTGTGTTATTTGTGTTGTGGGTCCAAATTGAGAAGACAGAATTTCCTGGGACTCCATTGCATCGTAATGCTGACAGAGAGTCATGATTTAAATCGCAAACCTCAGATGGTTCTGACTGGGTTAGACCTATAGTTACCCAGAAAAGGTTAACCTCTTATAACATCTGGGTAACTATTGCGCAGAACCAGAGTGACCCCAGGGTACCCCAAACACCTGACTACTCCCAACCATGGGATTTCCTCCCATCCCCATCCCCAAGGGAGTGAAAATTTTAAGTTTATTTATTAGTGTCACAAGTAGGCTTACATTAACACTGCAATGAAGTTACTGTGAAAATTCCCTAGTTGCCACACTCCGGCACCTGTTCCGGTACACTGAGGGAGAATTTAGCATGGCCAATCCACCTAACCAGCACGTCGTTCGGGCTGTGGGAGGAAACCGGAGTACCCGGAGGAAACCCACGCAGACACGGGGAGAAGGTGCAAACTCCACACAGACAGTGACCCAACCCGGGTCCCTGGCGCTGTGAGACAGCAGTGCTAACCGCTGTGCCAATGTGCTGCCCTACACCCCACAATGGCGACACCACCTGCCTCCACCCCAGACAGGCCATGTTCTCACCCCACCCTGCTTTCTCATTTCCCCCAGAGTCCCACTTGCCTTATGCATGTTGCTCGATGGGCGGCACGGTGGCACAGTGGTTAGCACTGCTGCAACACTGCACCAGGGACCTGGGTTCGATCCCTGGCTTGGGTCACTGTCTGTGCAGAGTTTGCACGTTCTCCCCGTGTCTGCGTGGGTTTCCTCCGGGTGCTCCGGTTTCCTCCCACGCTCCGAAAGACGTGCTGGTTAGGTGGATTGGTCGTGCTAAATTCTCCCTCGGTGTACCCGAACAGGCGCCGGAGTGTGGCAACTAGGGGATTTTCACAATAACTTCACTGCAGTGTTAATGTCAGCCTACTTGCGACACTAATGAGTAAACCTATTACAAAATAACTTGCCTTCTTCCTGGCCTGTCAAGTACATTTAAACTCATTTGGACCTTTAAACCTACCTGGTATATGGCAGCTAGTGTCATTAAAAAAGGGATGTGGTCCATTGCCCTTTGACACCAAGCCCAGGACATGCTGCACTGCCTAGATCTTGTCCGGCCTGAGTCGCAAGGTCGGACAAGATAGGATCCAAAACATTTTGAGGTTTAAAAAAAATCCGAGGAGGGGAGTGGCAACCTGACCCTTCCTGCCTCTCTGAGGAAGTTCACGCCTGATGTGTTCAGTGGAAGCATTGCATTGAAGGTGAATGGCACAGGATGTTGGTGTGCTAATACCCCGCGGCACAAGACCGAGTTGCAGATTCTGTCCAGCGCGCTGCTTTTAGCTACGTGCATGCTCTCAGTTAGTGTGTGGGAGACATTGTCAACCAAAGGTGTTATAAACCATAAAATGGGCCACTTTCAGAAGGAAAATGAACATCCCCATTCAAATTACGTTGATTTCTTGACTGACTTTGACATTCGTCCATGCAAAACTTTGCTTCAAATTGCAGCAGCAATAAGGATAGTAAACCAACACAAAATCCAGCCATGCTGTGGTGTAGTGGTGTTGTCACTGGACTATTAATCCAGGGATGCAGGGTAATGCACTGGGGACCCGGGTTCAAATCCCACCATGGCAGACGGTGAAATTTAAATCCAATAAAAATCTGGAATTAAAAGTTTAATGAAACCTTTGCCGATTATCATAAAGACCCATCTGGTTCATTAATGCTGTTTAAGAAGATAAATATTTTCACCTGGTCTGACTTGCATGTGACTTCAGCTGTGGTTGGCTGTTAAATCAGAGAAATGCATTAAATGTTGGCCCATCCAGCGACACTCCTATCCCATGACTGAATAAAAGTGATCAAAAGATTGCACAGTAGCCATGAAAAAGAAGCTGCTTTTCATGCAGTTATGCAAAATACAATAAGATTTGAGCAAATTTTGAGAGATACACTATGAATATCATAGAATCTTGCAGTGTAGAAGAGGCCATTCCGCCCATCGAGCCTGCACTGACTCTCTGACAGAGTATCTCACCCAAGATCTCGCCCCTGCCTTATTCCCGTAACCCCCCCCCCACATTTTCCCATGGCTAATCCATCTAACCTACACATCTTGGGACACTAAGGGGCAATTTAGCGTGGCCAATCCATCTAATCTGCATATTTTTGGGCGGCATGGTGGCACAGTGGTTAGCACTGCTGCCTCACAGCGCCAGGGACCTGTGTTCGATTCCCGGCTTGGGTCATTGTCTGTGTGGAGTTTGCACGTTCTCCCCGTGACTGCATGGGCTTCCTCCGGGTGCTCCGGTTTCCTCCCACACTCCAAAGATGTGCAGCTTAGGTGGATTGGCCATGCGAAATTGCCCCTTAATGTCAGGGGACCTAGCTTGGGTAAATGCATGGGACTATGGGGATAGGGCCTGGGTGGGATTGTGGTCGGTGCAGACTAGATGGGCTGAATGGCCTCCTCCTGCACTGTAGGATTCTATGAATCTTTGGACTGTTGGCGGAAACGGAGCACCTGGAGGAAACCCATGTAGACGTGGGGAGAACGTGCAAACTCCACACAGAGAATCACCCAAGACTGGAATTGAACCTGGGCCCCTGGCGCTGTGAGGCAGCAGTGCTAACCACTGTGTCACCCACAGCAGCAATTTCTGGTCTTCTCAGGCGGAAGTGTGGAATACAGGTCAGGCCTTGTGGAAAGGTACATTCGTGTTATTCTTCACATTTCACTATTGGTTTAGCAGCTGGCGCAGCAGGTTTCTGTCTGGCCACAAACATTTGGAGTCTGGAGCTGGAAAATGACTTGTATTATAAAAGGAAAAGATGGGAGGGGGAGGGGGGAGTAGCGAAGAATGCTTTCCCTAAATGCTTGTTCTTGGATTTTACTTACAGATTTTTATCTCGCGTTCTTATGATGCCACGACCCATTTTGAGACCACTTGCGATGACATAAAAAGCATCTACAAGCGAATGACGGGCACAGACTTCGACTTTGAGAACATGAAGCGCAAACAGAATGATGTGTTTGGCGATGATGCATAGTCGTAATACACTAGGTTGTGTTTTGTTCCTTCACAGCACTTTCATATGAGAATATTGATGGAACTATTAGTGAGTTAGATTTCAACTTCCAGAGATACGTACAATTGTCCAAAGAAACAGCCACCTCTTCATTTCGATTTGTTTTTCAAATGTTATATTTTTCTTGCGTTGGGTGTGGTGGGGGATTGCAAGGAAAGGGGACAAGACAAGTCCTGTCTGGCTTGTGTGGTCCTGCACTAAGTAGATACAGTTCTGCACGCTTGACAAGTTTCTCATATCAGTGCGTCTATTATAGTGAGTTGGTCTCTAGGCTTATCCATGATTATTTAAAATCCCATTTCGCCACATGCCCACCCTTTGCATTTCATCACTTCCTGTTAGTGTGGTCAGAGGGTTGCTGCAAATCTTTCATTTCACCACCCCTAGCCCCCATGTATTGCTTTTGAGGGTGAATCAACATACCATTCATTCTTTTCTCTGGCGGCATAAATGGCGAGGTAACTTTATTAATACATGTACTGTTACTGATCAGTGTTCAGAAGATCTCCCAAGTTGTGACCATTTATTTATTTATTTTTAAAAAAAATCACCAATCACTCATTTGAGGCCTCTGGAGACCTGTACAAACCCCCTTTCCCAGCTGCACAGATTGCAACGCCAGTTACAGCAAGCGGAGTGACATTGGCAAGGAGCATTGCTGCTTTGAATTATTGGGATCAATCCTCGCGATGCCTTCCATGACTTGGCACAGGCCAGCAATCGTTTTAAATTTTAGTTTTGCCGAAACCCGACAGATGAGCTGATGATGGGAGGGAAGAGCTTTGAGGAATTAAGCTAGGCGGGCTCTTCCTCCTTTACGAGTTACCTCTGAGGTGAACGTCTAAAGATATACAGGTTACTTCAGTCAGAAACAGTAAACTCAGAATAATATTTCAAGATACCCTGATGTTGGTTGCTTAGAAGACTGGTTGTACTTGATCACTGGATTTATTTTAAGGAACATTGTTGTAAAGGGATGTGGAAGGAAATGTTAAAATCAAACTTCTCTTGTGATTAGGGAACAGGCAGACTGCTAGATATTTGTAAGTCACAAAATGGTAAACCGACTGATGCTCCTTCCCTATGCTGTTATCTTCCCTGTGTCACTGTCTGCTAAATAGTGCCTCGTGTGTGTGTGTGTATTTTTATTTATTTCCACTTCTGTGAAATCAAGTCCCAGTTAAAATATTTGAGCCTACGCCCACTAATGCTGTCAAATGAACCAGCAAGGTAAATGTCCAGCTGGGGTAGATTTGGACCGAGGTGACGAAATGCACTGTAGGACTCAGTGATCTGCCCACCTGGTGGGAGGGTGGGCTTGTTACCTGGAAGGCAGTGGGCTTGGATTGAGTAATGTGGCAATGGATAAACCTTTGGAGTTTTATTTGATTATCATTGTAGATCAGACAGTATTTATACAGGATTTACCTTGGGGGATTGGCTCTCAATGGTAGGATAGATTACATCCTACTTGAGGAGGCCTAATGAGAGAAACCGCCTCCTCGTGTTCCTGTGTTTACTTTCTTGCATTTTCCAACTCTTCGATACTAATTTAAATGAACCACTGACTCAACACTGGTTGTAAATGCGTTGAATTACAATTTTTTGAGAAAGAGCATGTCAAATTGTCATGAAACTAATCTTTCTTGAATACCAAAGAGTAGCAAAAGAGACAAGGTACAGAACAAACAGACCAGTCTCCTGGAGGACATCACAGGTTCCAGAATCAATCCCATTGGAGTTAATAAATTGATCAACTTTGTAATAGTTATGTGGCAGCAATATTTCTCATGGGAAAGTGCAAGTAGATTTGTTTTAGTTATAAAGACTTTAAGTAGTTCAGACTAAACTGGAATTAACTCAATGTTTGTGAATGGATGTTGCTTCTTAATACCTCATCTTACATTGAAAGTATTATCTACTAGCTGGGTGCTTGGACTTTAGTGGTGGGGGATACACCCATATGTAACACTGAAGGTTCTTTATTTCTTGAATGGAATAAAACTGGACATGCAGTCAGCAGATAAACTTAACTTTACTTGTACATTCAGAACAGTTAACCCAGCCGTCAAACTCCGGTCAACTTTCCACAGTCCAGCTTTGTTTCGGAGTCTCGGTGATTTTGCACATGTGAAAAGCAAATTAATGTAATAGAATAATATATTGCCCACTTCTAATTGTTGCAGTTATCTATGCATCCAATGTCAGTTAACTGTTTTGAGCAGTCTAGTTATTGGGTTGTCTGCTGTTCGGCTACCTAAATTAAGCAGATCGTTTGTTACTGTCTAGTTATTTTAAATGATAACCTATTTTATTCCCATTGAAGTACGTCACTGTGGAATTCTTATAAACTTTGAACTTGGAAAGTTGTGCATTTTTCTTTCTCATTCCACCTTGACTTTTGAGAACCCCATGACATTAGACTGGCAAGAAACAGGGGACTCAAGAGTTACATCAGCATAGGGGGAGTACTATGTGCCGTGCTGAGGGGAGGCGGCGGCCTAGTGGTATTATTGTTATGGCTATTAATCCAGAAACTCGGCTCATGTTCTGGGGACCTGGGTCCGAATCCCGTCATGACAGATGACAGAATTTGAATTCAATAAAACAAAATCTGGAATTAAGAATCTACTGATGACCATGAAACCATTGTCGATTGTCGGAAAAACCCATCTGGTTCACTGATGTCCTTTAGGGAAGGAAATCTGCCGTCCTTACCTGGTCTGGCCTACATGTGACTCCAGAGCCCCAGCAATGTGGTTGACTCTCAAATGCCCTCTGAACAAGGGCAACTAGGGATGGGCAATAAATGCTGGCCAGCCAGCGACACCCATGTCCCACGAATGAATTTTAAAAAAAAAGTCCCTTGGGGCTTGATAGTGTGATCATAATATTTTGAATTTACATCAATGACCTGGGTTCTGAAAACTCAATGCAAAGTGTTCAATTTTTAGAGATGAAAACAAACAGAGTGTGTGGGAATGGAGGAATCAGCTCAGAAACTACAGAGTGAATGGCAAGATATGTAAGTGGGCAGAACGATTAGAGGTGCTTTTTAATGTGAACAATTGTCGAATAGTTTTTTAAAGTTTTAGTGTCACAAGTAGGCTTACATTAACACTGCAATGAAGTTGCTGTGAAAATCCCTTAGTCGCCTGTTCGGGTACACTGAGGGAGAATTTAGCATAGCCAATGCACCTAACCAGCACGTCTTTCAGACTATGGAAGGAAATCGGAGCACCCGGAGGAAACCCACACAGACACAGGGAGGACGTGCAGATTCCACACACTGACCCAAGCTGGGAATCGAACCCGGGTCCCTGGCGCTGTGAGGCAGCAGTGCTAATCACCGTGCCACCCAAATGTTTCTCATGGGGAGAAAAAAATTAATGAAATACATAAATGGAGAAGTTGAAAACCACCAAGAGGCTTTAGTAAATTTGGTATTAAACATGCACGGCCAATGGAGATCAACAAATCTGTTCAAAGACATAACCAAAACCATAGGAGGAAATGATAAAATTATGTATTGCTCTGGCCACATTACTGAGTCTGAATATTCAGTACTGAAAAATGAGTGAGCCATTTCAAACATTGGCAGCAGTACAAAAAGAGGCACAAGGCTGTTTTCACAGTGTCCAGAGATAGTTAACTCAGAATATTACTTTAAACTGAGAGGATAGAATACAAGTTCGAATTAGGTTGAGGTAATTTTACGACTACAAGTAGCATGTGGAATAAGCTTCCAGGTAGAACCATTGAAGAAACATTTGAATGCTACACCAGGGGAATCTTGTTGGATGGCTGAGTTAAGGAATCTAAGGGAGGATGTACTGGCCTTGGAAAGGGTCCAGAGGAGGTTCACAAGAATGATCCCTGGAATGAAGAGCTTGTCGTATGAGGGACAGTTGAGGACTCTGGGTCTGTACTCGTTGTTTAGAAGGATGAGGGGGGATCTTATTGAAACTTGCAGGATACTGCGAGGCCTGGATAGAGCAGACGTGGAGAGGATGTTTCCACTGGTAGGAAAAACTAGAACCAGAGGGCAGAACCTCAGGCTAAAGGGACGATCCTTTAAAACAGAGATGAAGAGGAATTCCTTCAGCTAGAGAGTGGTGAACCTGTGAAACTCTTTGCCGCAGAAGGCTGTGGAGGCCAGGTCATTGAGTGTCTTTAAGACAGAGATAGATAGGTTCTTGATTAATAAGGGGATCAGGGGTTATGGGGAAAAGGCAGGAGAATGGGGATGAGGAAAACATCAGCCATGATTGAATGGCAGAGCAAACTCGATGGGCCGAGTGGCCTAATTCTGCTCCTATGTCTTATGGTCTTGAGATGTGCATTCCTCATCTGAAACTGTGCAAGAAGTAGCTAAACATTGTTCATGCAGGGACACTGAATACTCTGGACCTAATGTTTTATTGATTGGGTTTCTATGAGTATAGTGGGGCATTTATTAATGAATGAATGGAAGGTGCAAGAGCTCTTGTTTTTGTGGTCAAATTATCTGTAAAACATGTTTACGTAACTTAATAGTGACCTATCACTTGTAAACGTTCAATATTAGCCACACAGGATACAACCAAGAAAGGATTTTTAGACATTTATTACCTGCTAATTCAACGTAAGTAGTTGAATTGGTTGTTTAACCCGTACTTACTGCCACCATTATAAAATGTTAATACTTCTTTCATGAAACAGTGCCTTGCTCCTGATTGGAAAGATAATTTTCTGACGCGGAGCTCTCCAATGTGTTAAAAATTAAGCTTGCCATTTTCCAGATTCTTAAATCTTATGATCCTGCCCCAGATGTAATAATATTGATGTTTAGATGCTTGATGCACTCTACTCCATTGAGTTTATTAGAACTGCCAACTAGACTTGGGAACTCTTGGCCGCTCACAAGTCTCTCACGTATCCATATTACTCTGCGCTGAAGCTTTGGTGATCAGAAAGGCCGTCAATTCCAATAAGCAAAAGAGACAGATGAACACTGCAGCAGACAGCCAGCTTACCTTTGAATGTTGAAGAACAGATGCTGATTATAAATCTCCCAGCTGTTTGCATCATGGAAGATAGGGTATTTGCAGGTTTGTACTTTGGTTCCATCAGAGTTTGTATAGCATGATATTACAGTAAGTCTCCACCATTACCTCTAACTGAGTTTGGGGGTCCAGTCTTAATATTTTTGAATGCACCCCCCAAATCCTAACCCCCCCGTTCACTGCCATATTACCTCATTGATTTAAATCCAGCAGGGGCGGCAAAGGGACTTCACTGGAGCAATCTTGGAGAAGTTGGCGCAGCAAGATTTACGGAGAAGTGGGAAGTGGAAGACCTGGTGTCAAAGACGGATTTCTACTTCCGTACAGGTAACTAAGCTGCAACAGAAGAAAAACTCTTATTTTGAAACCTAGTTCTCAGAATATGCAAACTCCCCGAGCCATGTTGTAAGTGGTGGACAGAGCTAAATGATACCACAACCAATGGATCAGATGAAAGCTCTGCAGTCCTGCAACATCCAGTCATGAATGGTGATGGACAACTAACAGGAGGAGGCGGCTCCACAAATACCCATCTTCAACAATGGGAGAACCCAGAACACCAGTGTCAAAGACGAAGCTAAAGCATCTTCAGTTACAAGTGCAGAGTGGATGACCCATCTCGGCCTCCTCCTGAGGTTTCCAGCATTACAGAGGCTGCTCTTCAGCTAATT
This sequence comes from Mustelus asterias, assembly GCF_964213995.1. Lineage (NCBI taxonomy): Eukaryota > Metazoa > Chordata > Chondrichthyes > Carcharhiniformes > Triakidae > Mustelus > Mustelus asterias. The sequence continues at coordinate 150,733,719 of NC_135803.1, read as the reverse complement.
CAATTCATTCCATGTGATATCAAGAACTGGCCAAAACACTGGATATGGCAAAAGCTATGGACCTTGACAACATTCCAATATCAGTACTGAAAAAGTGTGCTCCAGAACTAGCCACATCCTTAGCATGGCTGTTCCTATACTGCTCCAACAATGATAAATTGCCCAGTTATGTCCTATCCACAAAAGGCAGGACAGATCCAATCCAGCCAATTACCACCCCCTGAGCTTCTTAATTATCAGACAGAGGTAATGGTTTAGTGGTATTGTCACTGGATTAGTAATCCAAAGAGCCAGGGTAATGCTCTGGGGACCCAGGTTCGAATCACACCACAGCAGATAGTGAAATTTGAATTCAATTTTTAAAACAAATCTGGAATTAAAAGTCATGGTGGCCATGAAACCATTGTCAATTGTAAAAACCCATCTGGTTCACTAATGTCCTTTTAGGGAAGGAAATCTGCTGCTCTTACCTGGTCTGGCCTACATGTGACTCCAGTGGGCGTTGGTTGTTCCTGTCAACCAGGTGAAATCACTCAAACACTCACTTCCCCGTTCAATAAGTGGTGGAGGAAAGCAAAGAGAACAGATTTTAAGGAGCACCTTCACGTCTGAAGCCCTGAAGAGGTTTTTTCCAAGTCCGGACAGATCTCTGACGTGAGAGTAATTAACAACAAAGCTGAGGGCAAATTGGCCAATTATAATTTAGCTGGGGTAACACAAGGCTGGGAAATTAACGGATTCTATCTCTCCCTTAAACAATATAAGAAAGAAAGTATCCCTGGAACTGAAATAAAGAGGTTGGATCTCACACAAGACCAAGACTCACTGTCACTGGTTATAAAAGAGATGCATTCGCCATAGCTGCTGCCTCGCTGGTCCCAGAAATAGCTGAGAACTGCAGCCAGTGGTTAGCACTGCTGCCTCACAGCGACAGGGACCCGGGTTCAATTCCCGCCTTGGGTCACTGTGTGGAGTTTGCATATTCTCCCCGTGTCTCCGTGGGTTTCTTCCGGGTGCTCCGGTTTCCTCCCACACTCCAAAGGTATGGGGGTTAGGTTGATTGGCCATGCTAAATTGTCCCTAGTGTCAGGGATTAGCAGGGTAAATATGTGGGGTTATGGGGATAGGGCCTGGGTGGGATTGTGGTCGGTGCAGACTCGATGGGCCGAAAGGCCTCCGTCTACACTGTAGAGATTCTCCGATTCTATGAATCTCCTGACTTTTTCTCGGACTGGTCCACCGCCTCTGGAGGGATTAAGTCAGTGACCTCTGCTTGTTTCTTCAGAGAATCTTTAAATGTCTGTACAGCTGGCTCTGTCAAGCCATTCGAGGCTGGGTGGTAAGGGACTGACTGAACATGTGTTTACCGTTTGACTTGACAAATTGGTGGAACTTCTCGGCTGTAAATGCTGTGCCATTATCGGACACTCCTCAGGGATCTGCCACAACCTTTCAGTACATTGTCCCCAGCTCTCAACTTCTCAGTCAAACAATTCTATCTTCGTGATACAAAGAACAAAGAAGAATACAGCACAGGAACAGGCCCTTCGGCCCTCCAAGCCTGTGCCGCTCCCTGGTCCAAACTAGACCATTCTTTTGTATCCCTCCATTCCCACTCTGTTCATATGGCTATCTAGATAAGTCTTAAACGTTCCCAGTGTGTCCGCCTCCACCACCTTGCCTGGCAGCGCATTCCAGGCCCCCACCACCCTCTGTGTAAAATATGTCCTTCTGATATCTGTGTTAAACCTCCCCCCCTTCACCTTGAACCTATGACCCCTCGTGAACGTCACCACCGACCTGGGGAAAAGCTTCCCACCGTTCACCCTATCTATGCCTTTCATAATTTTGAAAGGATTGTAGACATCTCAAAAGGTGTCTATACCTTTTTCTTCTTGGCTTCAATTATAGCTTTCCTTCCCCTCTATCTGCGGCCTGCAATCTCCTGATTACTGATGTAGTTTTTCCTCGTTGCCAGTGTCATAACTGGAGGCGACTCGATGTGTCTCCCACAATGAAAAGGGTTTATTAAATGATGATTATTTAAGAGTCTGACAGAAACATTGCGTAGGCCTGTTCTCCTCACTGAACTCGTCCCAGTCCCCACCCTTGCTCCTGATTGGCCCATTCCATTGGGTCCGGCCTCATCACATGGTCCGCAAGGAATTGGCCCTTAAAGAGGCCAGAATTCCACAGTCTCCTCATACTGTCTGAATGAGATGAAACTTATCCTGACTGTGGAAAGGTGAACAGCCAAGCTTGACGTGGAATTGTGATTCCAGTTCCTGTTGATTTTTGGCTTCGATAGAAGGCATAGAGTCATACAACGCAGAAAAGGCCCTTTGGCCCATCGAGTCTGCACTGACAATAACTACCTCTAAAATCACACTAACCCCATTTTCCAGCACTTGTCCCATATCCTTGAATGTTATGATGTTTCAAATGCTCATCCAAATACTTTTTACACGTTGTAAACATTTCCAGCCTCCAATCTTTCCCAGGCAGCGCATTTCAGATTCTTATCACCTCTGAGTAAAAAATGTTTTCTCAAATCCCCTCTGAATCTTCTGCCCCTTACCCTGCCCCCTCGTGTTTGACCCCTCAACCAAGGGGAAGAACTGTTTCTTACTCACCCTGTCCATACCCCTCATAATCTTATACACCTCAATCATGTCCCACCTCAGCCTTCTCTGCTTTGGAGAAACCAATCCAATCTCTCCTTGTAGCTCAAATGCTCCATCCCAGGAATCCTAGAAACATAGAAACCAGAAGCAGGAAGAGGCCATTCAGCCCTTCAAGCCTGCTCCGCCATTCATTTTGATCATGGCTGATCAGTGAATTCAATATCCTGATTCCACCCTCCCCTCGCCACATCCCTTGATCCCTTTAGCCCCAAGAGCAATATCTAACTTCTTCTTGAAATCACACAACATTTTGGCTTCAACTACTTTCTGTGGTAGTGAATTCCACACATTCACCACCCTCTGAGTGAAGAAATTTCTCCTCACCTCAGTTCTAAAAGGTTTAGAATGGTCTAGTTTGGACCAGGGAGCGGCGCGGTCTTGGAGGGCCGAAGGGCCTGTTCCTGTGCTGTATTGTTCTTTGTTCTTTGTTTACCCCTTAACCTCAAACTATGAGTCCTAGTTCTGGACTCCCCCATCATTGGGAACATTCTTTCTGAATCTATCCTGTCTAACCATTAGAATTTTATAAGTTTCTATGAGAGATGTTCCTGGTGAACCTCCTCTTTACCCCCTCTAGTGCAATCACTTCCTAATTGGACAATAGCAGTGAAGAATTGGGAATGACCTGCCTGAGGATTCCGAGTGTTTTCAGGACACCTATCTGTACTGCGGTGGCCCAATGTGAATTTGAAAGCACATTGGGCCTCATGCCAGGTGGGCATTTAAAATCAAACCCTATCGCAGCAGTCAATTATCCACAGAAATTTATAATAATTCATTTCTGTGCATTAATACAGGGCATTAAAAGCTAAGTTCAGGATAATGAATCTGTGGTGGCATTGCCAAAAGGATAGTTTTTACATGAAGGACTTGCTTTGTACTCCTACTCCAGGAATACTCCAGAGCACTGGGGTGGCACAGTAGCACAGTGGTTAGCACAGCTGCTTCACAGCGCCAGGGTTCTAGGTTCGAATACTGGCTTGGGTCACTGTCTGTGTGGAGTTTGCACGTTCTCCCCGTGTCTGTGTGGGTTTCCACCGGGTGCTCCGGTTTCCTCCCACATTCTGAAAGACTTACTGGTTAGGTGCATTGACCCGAACAGGTGCCAGACTGTGGCGACTAGGGGAATTTCACAGTAACTTCATTGCAGTGTTAATCTAAGCCTTATTTGTGACTAATAAATAAATAAAATTTACTTAGGCTTGTTTTTCATGGCCTCAGGGTGCTTCATAACCAATGAAACACTGTGGTCATTGTTGTAATATAGGAAACACATTGGCCAATTTGCACACAGCAAGATCCCACACATAGCAATGAGATATTGTACAGGTAGCATGGTGTCTCGTTTTACTGACATTGCACGAGCAACAGAACATTGGGGGGAACTCCCCGCCGCTCTTTCTCAGTTCACACAGGCACCTTTGTTCAATGGTTCATCTGAAAGATGCTGTCTCTCTGACAGTGAAGCACTCCCTCAGTAGTGTGGAGATTTTACACTCCAGAACTGACTGCAGGGCCAGAGTGCTGCTGAGTCTAACTAATATCTTTAAATTGCAACGAAAGGAGCTATTTTCATACAAGTCATTTTAAACTCCTCTGCTTTAAGAATATAATTTCTGTCAATTTGTGTCAATGCTGGCGTTCTCAGCTCTCTGGTCTGAGGGTTGGAGAAGCAGATGATCCAGGGCACCAATTCAGTACGTGACTGAGTGTGACTTTCTCCCTTTCAGATATGCATGGGGCAATGGCTTGCAACCTTTCAAAAAGGCACAGTGGTTAGCACTGCTGCCTCACAGCACCAGGAACCTGGGTTCGATTCCCGCCTCGGGTGACTGTGTGGAGTTTGCACATTCTCCCCGTGTCTGCGTGGGTTTCCTCCGGGTGCTCTGGTTTCCTCCCATGGTCCAAAGACGTGCGAGTTAGGTTGATTGGCCATGCTAAATTGACTCGAGTGTCAGGGGATTAGCAGGGTAAATAAGTGGGGTTATGGGAATAGGGTCTGAGTGGGATTGTGCTCTGTGCAGACTCGATGGGCTGAATGGCCTCCTGCACAGTAGGGATTATCTTTAAAAAAAAATCTGATGGTGGATTAAACATGTGGATTAAAGGAGTAAAGTTCAGTGTCTTGGGTAACGTTTGTATTCCACCGGCACAAGCAAAGCGGATCAACTGTTTGCTCCTCTCATTTGGAGTTTGTGCTATTTGCTGAGTATAAACTGTTTATAAATGTTATTTTAAATAATTCTTTCATGGGTTGTGGGCATTGCTGGCTGGGTCAGCATCTGTTTCCCATCCCTAATTGTCCTTGAAATGCTTGCTAGACCATTTCAGAGGCAGTCAACCACATTGCTCTGGCTCTGGATGTGGGCCAGATGGGGTAAGGATGGCAGATTTCCTTCCCTAAAGGACATTAGTGAATGGGTTTTTATGACAATCGATGATCGTTGTCATGGTCACCATCACTGAGACTAGCTTTATAATTCCAGATTTTTTCATTTAAATTCCTCCAACTGCCACTCTGAGTCCCGATTGGTCACCCAGACCAGGCAACCCTTACTCTGCTGTGTTGCCCTTAAAGAGACAACCAATGCAAAATGGCATAAAAATTACTTTAGTAGAAATTCTGCACAAAATCGTTGCCGCAAGCCACCTTGTCGATTTACAAAAAAGCTTTAAGTAGCTTTTCCAAGGAGCCAACCTTCTTCCCTGTGCAGTCTAGAAATTGTATGAGCAGGCTATTTGACTTCAAGACATACATGCCATACTTGATATCCTGACCTGAGATGCAAAGTTTCCAGCAGAGACCATTGGATAGTTATCAGGAGTAGAAAACTTCTATTCAGGCAATCCACCCCCCCCCCCCCCCCCCCGCCCCCGTCCTCTACCGCACTGTTGCCATGGCCAAAAACATGTACAAGCACCAACATTCTTGGTCTGCAGTGTTGTTTACTGCACCATGTGGTGCAATTGTCCACTGAAGCAGGGACAATTTTAACCATCATAAAACGGAGACTAAAGGATTATGATTTTCTTGCTCTTTGAGTCATTACTTAATTACAATCATTAATTTAAAAGACCGTCATGCTTTATCACCCAAGCTAATTACCTTCGGAAAAACTTCGAAGAAGCACGTTGAACAGAAACAGATTGCGGAGGTGAGTTCTGTTAGAAACACCTGCTTGCTGTATGCGTGTGCCATTTTGACTCAAAGGGGCAAAGAAATGCTAAAGTCTTAGATAGCTTGTGTGCAGCTCTGTGCTCAACACATGGTGGCACAGTGGTTAGCACTGCTGCCTCACAGCGCCAAGGAATCAGCTTCGATTCCCAGCTTGGGTCACTGTCTGGGTGGAGTTTGTACATTCTCCCCGTGTCTGCGCGGGTTTCCTCCGAGTGCTCCGATTTCCTCCCACAGTCCGAAAGACGTGCTGGTTAGAAGCATTGGCCATGCTAAATTCTTCCTCAGTGTACCCAAACAGGCGCTGGAGTGTGGCGACTCGGAGATTTTCAGAGTAACTTCATTGCAGTGTTAATGTAAGCCTACTTGTGATGCTAATAAATAAACTAAACTAAACTAACCTATGAAGTCGAAAAATGAGGATATGTTTCTGTTCTGACTCGAATTATTAAATAGTTAAAAAGTATCTGAAATAAGAAATGAGTCTTGTAGTTCCTTTTAAGATGTGTTTTATTTTAAGTGCAACTAAGAAGCTACTGACGTCCTTGACCAAGGGTGAAGATTGTTATTTCCTTTTCTGACTTTCTGACCTTTACTTTAACCACATTTTCATTCAAACTGATCTCCAGGAGCAGGCCTGGTAAAGTCAGAGAATCATAGCCAGGATCTTCTGCATTTGCAGAGGGTATCTTTATGGATGGGACCAGAAGGCCAATAACTGGTGTGATGTTGTTGTGAAGCCAGGTTGCGATTGTGCCCTCCAGCTGCCAGTGGTGGGCTGTGTTTCCCCACTGGCTGCATGTTGGGAATGTCCTTTCAATACTTTTGCATCTCATTGTAAGTGTTATTGGTCAGGTTAGAAGCTCCAAAGTGCTTTATGGAAGCCGTCCAATCCATGAATTTAGCATCTTGAATTTGGCTCGGATGAACATAACATGTTTCACTTCAGATATGATTCAACAACCCACTGGAGAGCTTTTATCAAACAAAGTTTAATTAAGAATATAATTAACAGATATAGAAAGAAAATTAGCAATATATTTTATCAATTACAAACACAAAAGAAAAACAGAAAGAAAACAACCACAATAATGAATTAACCCTTAATTGAATATTATAGCTGTTCCAACAAACCAAAACCTTTCAAAGCCAAAATCCTTTTCACAGGTTTAACACAGCAGAGATTAAAATCGCACTCGACTGGAATTGAGTCTTTTTGAAGGCTGCACTTTCCTTCCGGAAGGCAAAATATTGTCTTGAGATAACCAGCAGAATTTCCAAATAGAACAAAGAGAGAGAGAGAGAGACTTCAGCTTCTTGCTTGCTTGATGCCCCTGCTAAAACTAAAAACTAAACTGCAGCTTCAGAACTCTCAAAACTGAAACCTTAAACTCACGAGAAAGAAAAAAACTGTCCAAAAACACATGGTGTTTTCTCCTAACAATGCAGGATTGTAAAACTAATCCCAGAGTAAATATAAACAACCCCCATTTAAGCTATTGGAGTAGCAATAACAGGGCTCATCAGAGTCAGCCCGGCAACAATAATGACATCACTGAAACTGTGAGCTACAGAAATCATGTTTATTTGAAAAAAATCCTTTCTTAATGGTACACTAATATCACAGTAAGCCCTGCCTGCCAGAATGAGTGCCAATGCTGGAGGATCTGGGCGTGTCAACGTGCAGTTAGAATGATGTGTTGCACAGCAGTACATAAGTGATGTATCCTGGCGACATGCACTTCACTCCTCACTTTGAGGTTAGTTTGCCTACCTTGCATCACACAGCATTCATGGGAACCTGTGCCAGGCTGTTCAGGAAACTTTCACAGGCAAGTGTCTACCTACCAGAGCAGTGGTGAGGTGAGGGTGGCTTTTCATGTGTTGCAGGTCTAGGGCTAAAAAATTTGAATTCATTTATTAGTGTCACAAGTAGGCTTACATTAACACTGCAATGAAGTTACTGTGAAAATCCCCTAGTCGCCACACTCTGGCGCCTGTTCGGGTAGACTGAGGGAGAATTTAGCATGGCCAATGCACCTAACCAGCACGTCTTTCAGACTAGGCTGTACCAGAGAACTGGGGATGGGAGGGTGGGTGTGAGGCAACTGTCCTGAGGCAAGGGAAAGGTTCTGCAGGGCTCCACTGGAAAGGGTACAAGTGGGGAAGGAAGGACACAGACACATGACTGGGGGAGGGGGGTGGGGGGGAGTGCAGGGGGCTCTGTGGCTGGAAAAACTTTGGGAAACCCTGCTCTTTTGGAGAGTCGGTGCAGATTTGAAGGGCCGAAAGGCCTCCTACTGCATTATAGCGTTCCATGGTTCTAAATTATCCTAAGTCTTTGACCTCTGATTATCAGTCCTCCAGCTGTTGGAGAGTTTCTCCTTGTTTACTGAATTGGTTACCCTAATTGCTTTTGGCTCCAGTCACCAACCCAGTTGTGCACCTCCATGAAGCTATCAAACTTCAAATGTTTAGCACGCGTCCCTCAGTCATTTCATTTTTAGACACAGCAACTGACGAACATCTTGTTGATTCAACGAGTAACTGCCAGAGATGGCAGCCAGAAAGAACAGAGCCCATTTGCCAAGGAGTTTCAGCATATCCAGCTGCTCCCCCCTCCCCATCGAGCAGTGCCTCCAGTTTGAGGACTCTTTCTTTCTTCAGCATCCTCTCCACAAACTGGAAAGGAATCTAGCCCATGGCCAGATCAGCAGTTTCCAGCCTTCGTTCTTCCTCCGAGAGAGAAATCAACCCTTCATCTTCATGAACCCTTGTTCGCCTCCCGCCCAGGAAGTGGCATCCGCAGCTCATCCACCACTCTCCTCAATCTCCTGCCCATAATTTTGTACAACATCACCTCCCCCCCCCCCCCCCCCCCACCCTCGCTGCCCCCTTACCCATGCCCAACGACCCCTGAAGTGCTCCCTTCACAGGTTGATCTCCAGCCACAACTACCATCTTCTTCTGTGCTGGGTATGACCCCAACCGGCTGCGGGCTCTCCCCCTCATTCTCATTGACTGCTAGAACTCCTCAAAGAGTCAGAGAGTGGTGGATGCAGATTCAATAATAACTCTCAAAAAGGATGAATATTTGAAAAGGTGTGATGTGTAGGACCCTTGGGCAAGAGCAGGGGTGTGGGGCTCGCTCTTTCAAACACAATTAACACACGAGCATGGCGGCACAGTGGTTAGCACTGCAGCCTCACAACGCCAGGGACCTGGGTTCAATCCCCGGCTTGGGTCACTGTGTGGAGTTTGCATGTTCTCCCCGTGTCTGTGTGGGTTTCCCCCGGGTGCTCTGGTTTCCTCCCACAGTCTGAAAGACGTGCTGGTTGGATTCATTGGCCAGGCTAAATTCTCTCTCAGGTGCCGGACTGTGGCGACGAGGGGAATTTCACAGTAAATGTTAAAGCAAGCCTTACTTGTGACTAATAAATAAACTTACTTTATTTAAGTCCCTGTGATTTTTCTCCCTGATTTTTGTTTGTGAGAGTGACCAGGAGATTAATTTTTAATTTTAAAAATTCCAGGAGATCCAGGACATTTCTGGAGGGTTGGCCAACCTAAATCATGCTGGAACATCATCAGCGATTTGGGAAGAAAAATGCCTCTGTGCAGAAGGAGGCCATTCGGCCCATCAAGCCTGCACCAACAACAATCCCACCCAGGCCCTATCCCTGTAACTTCACATATTTACCCTGCCAATGGGACACTAAGGCACAATTTAGCATGGCCAATCCACCTAACCCGCACATCTTTGGAATGTGGGAGGAAACTGGAACACCTGGATGAAACCCAAGGCGACACGAGGAGAACATGCAAACTCCGCACAAGCCCAGGAGTCGAACCCATGCCCCCGGAGCTGTGAAGCAGCAGTGCTAGCCACTGTGCCACCGTGTTGCCCATGATAAACCATTTGTTACTCAACACTTGTCAAGTTTGGGGTCAGCTACACTTAAGGGAGCAGTTGTAAGTTTAGCTAGGCATCACTTATTCTATTTATAACAGTAGTCATAAGTTTTCAACTCGCAGTTTTGTGGTCCAAAACGATCAGATAAAACACATTTGTGACGCCACTTTGTCATCTGGATGTCTAGTCTTTCCATACAAGCATTCTATTTTTGGTCACTTATTACTACAGGTTAATCCCAATACTAGGAGATGGTACAACTTGCTGGCCTAAGTGCCCACTTGTATAACTCAACCCAGGCCCTGAGTGAAACAACATTATTGCAGTCTGGTTGTATCAGTTACATTGCATGTCATCAGCCTGAGTCGATGGACTGGCCCAGCCTGAAGCACCACCTTACTCTTGATTGTTGCCAGCAAATGACACTGCTCCAACCTAAGCCCCGAGAGCTGGTTCTATTGCCCAGCCTGACACTGACAGTGAGGTTTGCACTGCTTGGCAAATCACACTGAGGTCACTGGAATTCACTGCTCCAGTTTGACTCCAATGGAATGCTGGGGCCACTGTTGTATGTCTGACAAGTAAAAAACCACATTGCTTTGATACAGTCTGGCACCGTGATCAGTCCAGTTTAACACAACACCCCGAGTCTGGAATACAGCTATGAAAAGCTCCTTGCTGGGTTTATGATGAACGTGCCCAGCTCGCTATCGTTGCTTTTGTACAACAACGACTTCAGGGCTTGTAATGTTCATTTGCTGCAACATTTTTGGGCGGCACAGTGATTAGCACTGCTGCACAGTGGCACAGTGGTTTACAGTGAGAGGGAGAGTATCCTAGCAGGCCTCAAAATTCACTCCAGATCTGATGCATTGCATCATGTAAAACATGAGTGAGGAAACCTCCTGTTAATTACTGCCTACTATCCTCACTCAGCTGATGAATCAGTTTTCCTCCAAGTTGAAGAGCATTGCAGGCAGTAATGACACAAAATGTACTCTGGTTGGGGGGAACCTCAATGTCCGTCACTGAGAGTGGCTCGGTAACATCAAAACTGATGGTGTCAATGGAATCCTGAAGATTGGGGCTGCAAGGGGGTCGCGAGAATTACTGTGCAGAAAAATCCTACTCGACTTCTGCCAATCTACCTGCCTTTAATGAATGCAGCATTTTCAAAATTCATTCTTGAGATGTGGGCATCGCTGGCTGGGCCAGCATTTAAACGCACCTCTAATTGCCCTTGAGAAGGTGGTGGTGAGCTGCCTTCTTGAAATGCTGCTGTCCCTGAGATATAGGCGCTGTTCGGGAGGGAATTCTAGAATTTTGACCCAGTGATAGTGGCAATATATTTCCAAGTCAGGATGGCGAATGATATGAAGAGGGACGTTCAGGTGGTGATATTCACATGTGTCTGCTGCCCTTGTCTTTCTTAGATGGTAGAGGTCATGGGTTTGGAAGGTGCTGTCGAAGAAACCTTGGGGAGTTCCTGCAGTGCATCTTGTAGATGGTACACACAGCTGCCACATTTGTTGAGGGAGTGAATGTTTCTGGATGGAGTGCCAATCAAGCGGGCTGCTTTGTCCTAGATGGTGTTCTTGAGTGTTGTTGGAGCTGCACCCATCCAGGCAAGCCGAGAGTCTTCCATCACACTCCTGACTTGTGTCTTGGAGTTGGTGGAGAGGCTTTGGGGAGTTAGGAAATGAGTTACTCAATGCAGGACCCTAGCTTCTGACCTGCTTTTGTAGCCACAGTGTTTATATGGCTAGTCCAGTTCAGTTTCTGGCCAATGGTAACCTCCGGGATGTTGATAGTGGGGGGTTCAGTGATTGCAATGCCATTGAATGTTAAGGGACGATGGTTAGATTTTCTCTTGTTGGGGATGGTCATTGTCTGGCACTTGTGTGGCACAAATGTTACTTGCCACTTGTCAGTCCAAGCTTGGATATTGTCCAGATCTTGCTCCATTTGGACATGGACTGCTTCAGTGTCTGAGGAGTTGCTAGTGGTGCTGAACAAGGTCATTGATGAAGCAGCTGAAGATGGTGTGTCCAGGAACTACCCTGAGGAACTCCTGCAGTGATGTCCCGGAGCTGAGATGATTGATCACCAACCACAACAACCATCTTATTTTGTGCCAAGGTATGACTCCAACCAGCAGAGGGTTTTCCCCGATTGCCATTGACTCCAGTTTTGCTAGGGCTCCCCGATGCCACACTTGGTCGAAAGTTGCCTTCATCTCAAGGGCTGTCACTCTCACCTTAACTCTGGAATTCAGCTCTTCTGTCCATGTTTGAACCAAGGCTGTAATGAGGTCAGGAGCTGAGTGACCCTGGCGAAACCCAAACTGAGCATCACTGAGCAGGTTATTGCTGAGTAAGTGCCACTTAATAATCTCTTCCATCACTTTATCGATGATTGAGAGTAGACTGATGGGGTGGTAATTGGCCGAGTTGGATTTGTCCTGATTTTTGTGGACAGTGCATACCTGGGCAATTTCCCACATTTCTGGGTAGATGCCAGTGTTGTAGCTGTAATCAACAGCTTGGCTAAAGCTTGGCAAGTTCTGGACTACAACTCTTCAGTACTATTGCCGGGGTATTGCGATATCCAGTGCCTTCTACCACTTCTTGACATCACATGGAATGAATCGAATTGGCTGAAGACTGACATCTGTGATGCTGGTGACCTCTGGAGGAGGCCGAGATGGATCACCCATTCAGCACTTCTGGCTGAAGATCGTTGTGAATGCTTCAGCCTTATCTTTTGCATTGACAATAATTGCAGGAGTAATCATTGGCAGTGGCATTCTCATTGGACTCAATCCACAGACTCAGGGCAAGTTTTGGGGACCAGGGTTCAAATCCCACCACGGCAGATAAGGAAATTTGAATTAAACAAATAATCTGGAATTAAAAGCCTAACGATGACGCGGAAACCATTGTTGATTGACGTCGAAACCCACCTGATTCACCTGGCACAAAGATGAACGTGGTGGTCGGACCTCAGTTCCCAGACATCAATATAGATTGGTATTTGATGGTTGGCATAGACATGGTAGGCTGAAGGGCCTGTTTCTATGCTGTCTGAGTCTTTGATCGCAGGAGTCCCTCAGGGTAGTGTCCTAGACCCAACCATCATCAGCGGCTTCATCAATGAACTTCCTTCCATCATAAGGTCAGAAGTGGGGATGTTTGCTGATGATTGCGCAAAGTTCAGCGCCATTCACAGCTCCTCAAACACTGAAGCAGTCCATGTCCAAATGGAGCAAGACGTAGACAATATCCAGGCTTGAGCAAACAAGTGGCAAGTAACATTCATACCACACAGGTTCCGGCCAATTACCATATCCAACAAGAGAGAATCTAATCATCGCCCCATGACATTTAATGGTATTGCCATCACTGAATCCCTCACCATTAGCATCTGGAGTTACCATTGATCAGAAACTGAACCGGACCAGCCACATAAATACTGTGGCTCCAAGAGCAGGTCAGAGGCTTGTAACCCTGTGAAGAGTAACTCACCTTCTGACTCCCCAAAGCCTGTCCACCATCTACAAGGCACAAGTCGAAGTGAGGTGGAACGCCCTCCATTGGCCTCGGTGAGTTCAGCTCCAACAAGCACGACACCGTCTAGGACAAAGCAGCGTGCTTGATAGCTACCCCTTTCACAAACATTCCCTCCCCTTATCACCGACAGACAATGGCAGCAGTGTCTCCAATCCAGAAGATACACTGCAGGAACTCAGCAAGGCTCCTTCAGCAGTATCTTCCAAACGCCACCACTTGGAAGTTCCCCTCAAGTCACTCACCATCCTGATTGGAAATATATTCCACTCCTTCATTGGGTCAAAATCTTGGAACTCCGCCTCTAACAACACTGAGGGTGTCCCTACACATCAGGGACTGCAGTGATTCAAGAAGGCAACTCATCACCACCTTCTCAAGGGAAACCAGGGCTTGGAAATAAATGGTGGTCTACCCAACAGCACCTGTAATCAGTAAAAGATTTTTTTTTTTAAATCAGTGATGTGTGGTGAACCATAGTTGGTTACCACTATGAGTACTGAACCATAGATGGTCAGCACTATGGGTGTTTGTAGATATGTTACTGTTGTCACTGTTGGGGTTAGAGTTGGGGTGTTCTACCTGTTGATATTGTTCTGTGGTACACTCCAGTTGGCTCCGCCTACCTGTAGGAGTATAAAGGTCACTGCACTGCCTGGTGACCCTTTAGTCTGGGATTGTATTGTATATAGTATGCTCCATTCTTGTTAGTAATAAAAGCTTTTATTTCCCGGGTACGATCCAGCCTCCCGAGTGATTTAATCACGCATCATGATGGTAATGCCATTGAATGTCAAGGGGAGATGTTTGGAATCTCTCTTTTTGGAGTTGGTCATTATCTGGCACCTGTGTAGCGTGAATGTTACTTGCCACTTATCAACCCAAGACTGAATATTGTCCGTCTCTTGCTGTATTTGGACATAGACTGTTCCTGTGTTTGAGGAGTTGCAAACATTGTGCAATCAAGAGTAAGAAGTCTCACAACACTAGGTTAAAGTCCAACAGGTTCATTTGGAATCACGAGCTTTCGGCCGAAAGCTCGTGATTCCAAATAAACCTGTTGGACTTTAACCTGATGTTGTGAGACTTCTTACTGAGCCCACCCCAGACCAACACCGGCATCTCCACATCAATCAACAGAGAACATCCTTACTTCTGACATTGTGATGGAAGGAAGGTCATTGATGAAGCAGCTGAAGATGATTGGGCCTAGGACACCACGCTGAGGAACTCCTGCAGTGATGTCCTGGAACTGGGATGATTGACCTCCAACCATCAGAACCATGTTCCTTTGGTCCATTATGGATCCCGAGCATGACTCCAACCAGTGGAGAAGTTTCTCCTGAATCGCAAGTACTTGAGTTTTTCCACACTCAGAAACATAGAAGGCCTACAGTGCAGAAAGAGGCCATTCGGCCCATTTAGTCTGCACTGATTCTACAAAAGAGCATCCCACCCAGGCCTCCCCTCTGCCCTATCCCCATGGACTATGGGAGGAAACCGGAGCACCCGGAGGAAATCCATGCAGACACGGGGAGAATGTGCAAACTCCAGACAGACAGTGACCCAAGGGCAGAATTGAACGTGGGTCCCTGGCGCCGTGAGGCAGCAGTGCTAACCACTGTGCCACCGTGCCAACAAACTGAGTCAAGTGCTTCCTTGCTGATATTGGGCAGCATACATCACTCTGATTGAGACTGGGTTGCATTATCCACACTGGATTACTCTCTGGGTTGTCATCAGGCTGTGTGCATCGCTCAAAATTGTCACTGGGCTGCATGCATCATCCTGGATTGTCACTGGGCTGCATGCATCACTAGGGAATGTCACTGGGCTGCATGCATCATTTTGGATTGTCACTGGGCTGCATGCATCACTTGGGATTGTCACTGGGCTGCATGCATCGCTCTGAATTGTCAGTGGGCTGCATGCATCACTAGGCAATGTCACTGGGCTGCATGCATCATCCTGGATTGTCACTGGGCTGCATGCATCGCTCAGGATTGACATTGGCCTGCATGCATCACTTCAGATTGCCACTGGGCTGCATGAATCGCTCTCGATTGACACTGGGCTGCATGCATCGCTCTGGATTGTCACTGGGTTGTATGCATCGCTCAGGATTGTCACTGAGCTGCATGCATCGCTTGGGATTGTCACTTGGCTGCATGCTTCACCCTGGATTCACACTGGGCTGCATGCATCGCTCTGGATTGTCACTGGGCTGCATGCATCGCTTTGGATTGACACTGGGCTGCATGCATCAGTAGGAATTATCACTGGACTGCATGAATCGCTAGGGATTGTCGCTGGGCTGCATGCATCGTTCCGGATTGCCAGTGGGCTGCATGCATTGCTCTGGATTGTCATTGGGCTGCATGCATCGCTCTGGATTGACACTGGGCTGCATGCATCGCTCACGATTGGCAATGGCCTGAATGCGTCACTTTGGATTGTCACTGGGCTGCATGCATCGCTCAGGATTGACACTGGGCTGCATGCGTCACTAGCGATTGTTACTGGGCTGCATGCATCGCTAGGCATTGTCACTGGGCCGCATGCATCGTCCCGGATTGTCACTGGGCTGCATGCATCGCTCTGGATTGACACTTGACTGCATGCATCCCTCTGTATTGACACCGGGCTGCATGCATCGCTCTGGATTGACACTGGGCTGCATGCATCTCTAGGTATTGTCACTGGGCTGCATGGATCGCTCTGGATTGACACTGGGCTGCATGCACCGTTCAATATTGTCACTGGGCTGCATGCATTGCTTTGGATTGTCACTGGGCTGCATGCATCGCTCTGGATTGACACTGGGCTGCATGCATCGCTCTGGATTGTCACTGGGCTGCATGCGTCACTAGGGATTGTCACTG
Source organism: Mustelus asterias (assembly GCF_964213995.1). Lineage (NCBI taxonomy): Eukaryota > Metazoa > Chordata > Chondrichthyes > Carcharhiniformes > Triakidae > Mustelus > Mustelus asterias. Next base: position 150,717,499 of record NC_135803.1, on the reverse strand, counting down.
GCCTGCATGCATCACTAAATTGTCACTGGCTGCATTCATCGCTCAGGATTGACACTGGGCTGCATGCGTCACTGGGGATTGTCACTGGACTGCATGCATCGCTAGGGATTGTTACTGGGCTGCATGCAACACTTTGGATTGCCACTGGGCTGCATGCATCGCTCAGGATTGTCACTGGGCTGCATGCGTCACTAGGGATTGTCACTGGGCTGCATGCGTCGCTCTGGATTGTCACTGGGTTGCATGCATCGATCCGGATTGTCACTGGGCTGCATGCATCGCTCACGATTGTCACTGGGCTACATGCATCGCTCTGGATTGTCACTGGGCTGAATGCGTCGCCTTGGATTGTCACTGGGTTGCATGCATCGTTCCGGATTGCCACTGGGCTGCATGCATCGCTCAAGATTAACAGTGGGCTGCATGCATCGTTTAGGATTGACACTGGGCTGCATGCATGATTGTGTTTCCGGTTTGCGGTGCCCCGGAAGTGACGGGGGAGGTGCTGCAAGTTCCGTTCGCGCTGCGTTTCCCGGGCCGCCGATCCCCGGGACACAGAGAGAGAGAGAGAGAGGCAGGGCCCGAGAGTGCCGCCAGGCCGCAGCCTCCGGGACACACACGCAGCCCGGTAAGGCCGGGGAGCGGGGGCACCGAGAGCCCAACCGGGGGAGGGAAGGCGCAAGACAGAGAGCGCCAGGCGTCAGGCCCCGGGACAGCCGGCTGGGTAAGGCCGGGAGCCGGGCTCTGAGCGCCGGGGAGCGGGAGCACCAAGAGCTCGAAGCTCCCGCGGGCCAGGGGAGAGAGACTGGCCCCAGTGTGAAATAACCCAGCTTCAGAGAGTTAGTTACCAATAACTAGTGTTAACCAGAATAATAAACCAGCAATACTAGCAACTGGGATTAACCAGTCCATAACTAGATTAGTGAACACCTATTGCGTTAATACCATATTATTTCTAACCAGAGTTAACTAGAATAACGAGGAGCCAAACCAGCAACCAAGGTAATACAGCGCGCAAGAAACAATACTTGTACTATATACTGATGCATGTGACAAATCAAATCAAACCAACAGCCAAGGTAATAAATGGTCCCAGTAACTTGTGCGTTCATTGTTAACACTGTTGCTGCCAGTTATTCTAGTTAATACGTGGTAAAATATCATTGATAACCAGCATTAATCACAATAACCGAGCCCCAGGGACATTGGTAGCTAGGATTATCCACATCAATAATGTTATTAACTGAAATAGGCACCATCATTGTTAACCACTGATACTATAACCAGCATTAACTAGAGTAGCAAGGAGCCAAACCAGCAACCAAAGTAATAAGCGGTTTTCGCTTTAACCAGACCAGTGAGTTGTGCCTTGTGTTAACACTGCAATTTCCAGTTGCTCTAGTTAACAATCAGCATTAATTACAGTAACTGAGCCCAGGAACATTTGTGACTCAGATTAAGCACATCAATAATCTTATTAACTAAAATAGGCACTAACATTGTTAACTGATACAATAACCAGCATTAACTAGTAGAGCGATAGTTGCAGTAGTAGTAACATGGCAGTGTTATTCAGAGTAACATCAGTTATTGAAATTGAACAGTGGGTGAAAGATGGCAATATTAAATAGAGGATTGATATTAATCAGCAGTATTGACTAGAGTAACAAGCAGCACTGATGCCTATAAGTGTGTTAAAGAACTCGAGTTGTAATAATATTCAGTTGCACTAATTCTAGTCATAATCAGATGGCTGGCTGGTGATGCATCTAATAGTTGGTGGGCAGAATACCACAAATACCCACAATGTCTGCAGCAGCAATGATATAAGCAGCAGTAATACCACCGAACATTGTCAGGAAGTATTTATGATGGCAATATCAACAGCATTAATTAATCTAACTCTACATCGTCTCAGCTGGATGACAGAGAAAGTGCTTTGTTGCAAGAAAAGCTGTTTTCACTGTCACTGGTCTCTTGTGTGTTGCCCAACAATGTGATGTTTTAATGTCTACTGTACCATTGCATCAGTGCGGTAAGTAGACAGCAGATTTATCAGTTAACGATGTTTTAGGGGGTTTTCCACACTAACTTCATTGCAGTGTGAATGTGAGCCGACTGGTGACTAATAAATAAACGTTAAATGTTACACGGAGCATCTGAAAAGTGGCCAGATGGGTTAACATTTGCAGATGGATCCTTGATCAGTGGTGACGGGCTATGCTTTGTAAGAATTTCGTGGAAACTAATTTTGCTTCAGTATCTGATTTCAATTCCTGTTTTATCATTGGCTGATTTCCAAGATAATTCATGAATGCAGTATGACATGGTTAGTTTGTGAAGAATGTAAGCCTGTGTTGAGAAATTGTTTTTGTCCCCTCCTTCCCACTTTTCTTCACTACTCCATTGCAAGTTTTCCTAGTCACTGGGATACAACACCTGATTCAGATGGTCAGACCAAATGGCTGCCGTTAGTGTGTGGTGGGCTTGTCACCGCACAGCAGCATTGCAGCTCCATTATTGCCATTACAGTTCACCCAGCCAGACTGTATTGTTATTCCATAGAAAACCTACAGTGCAGGAGGTGGCCATTCGGCCCATCGAGTCTGCATCGACTCTCTCTGACCGAGTGCCCTATTTGGGTGCTTTTCCCACCCTATCCCCGTAACCCCACACATTTACCATGGCTAATCTAACCTACACATCTTTGAATACTAAGGGGCAATTTAGTATGGCCAATCCACCTAACCTACATATCTTTGGACTGTGGGGGGAAAACTGGAGCAGCTGGAGGAAACCCATGCAGACACGGGGAGAATGTGCAAAGTGCACACAGTGACCCAAGGCTGGAATCGAACCTGGGTCCCTGGCGCCATGAGATAGCAGTGCTAACCATTGTGCCACTATGCTGCCCCACTGTGCCGCTCCACCTTCCACCCCTCCTGCCTTCTGACAGGTTAATTGCTGATATCAGGTAATTCGCTACATGCTTGACAGCGAATGACTGTAAGTGACTGAAGGTACTGTTGCCAAGGTTGAATTGACTGGGTGGGGTGTTCTTAAGAGACACGACACATCAGCAGAGAGTTTGGCAATGGGGTTTGTAGCAGGTTAGAGAGCAGCACAACCATGTGGGGATTTAAACACATGGATAAGAGTTTTAAATGGGAAGCATTGGACAACTTGGGCCGAATGTAGGTAAATGAAATGAGGGTGATGGGAGAGGGGAATGGCTGCAGAGTTTGAGTGAATTGAAGATTATCAAGGTTGGGAGGCTGGCTGGGAGATCATTGGACCCTCGAGATGGCAGGCATTGAGGGGGTGAGAGAGAGAAAATACTCAGATTTAGCTTTATGACTGCAAAGGAAATTTGGAATCTTGTGCGGTTTCCCAGGATAATCCGGCTTCAGAATGGTCCTGATCCTTCTGGCATGTCCTGATGTAAAAGGCACTATATAAATGGCTATTGGTCCTTAAATTTGGGATTGTCTGTGGCTAGAACAATACTGGTGAAATATCAGGAAATATGACACAAGCTTGTGGCTTTTTTTCACAAGAAAGCAGAAGACTCGGGTATTTTTCTGCTATGAATACCATTTAAAACAGTCAGACCAGAGTCATATACGGCCTGAATGTGATTTTTCCACTCTTGTATTCTGCTGTGAGTTTTTATAGTTCTTCTTCTGTTGGTTTTGTCGATTGTTGGCATGACTAACTGAATGTTGAGTTTAATACAAATATCAAATTTTTAATTTGTGGTTGTTTCAGCATCTAGTTTTTCATCCTCTGTGCAATTCTTGAATGTTACCCATGCTCCCGTTTCAGTTTTCATTGTTCTGTACATTGTACATTATTTGGGCGTTACTGATGGCCGTGTCAACAACATCAAAAGAGTGCTTGTTTTTCCACCCTGTAGTGTACAACTGTCGGGTGCTAGTTGAGAGTCTGGTTTCACCTGAGATGCTGAGAACCAGCAATTGATGTGGTTTGTTAGATTTTCTTCAGGGTACGGGTGCCATTGCAATCGTGGACAAACATGCAAGTTTGGCCTTTGGTTTATTTTGAGTATTTTGATCTGTGACCTGACTTGAAATCTGAGCATCACAAGGATCAGGATTTCTGTCTGCGTTTTGAGGTGCGTGATTAATTACGTGATCTGGTGTATTTCGCATACTTCAGGTTTTATAAATGCATGGTTGTTCGAGTGTTGAGTTGTCTGGCATGTCTACTGATTATGCTATAAAAGTATTGGAATTTGACCAAACCATGACCTCGGGCCCTGATAGACCTTTGAATAAGATTTCATCTGTTTCATTAAAGAATTGGGCGGCATGGTGACAGTGGTTAGCACTGCTGCCTCACAGCTCCAGGGACTTGGGTTCGATTCCTGGCTTGGGTCACGGTCTGTGTGGAGTTTGCACATTCTCCCTGTGTCTGCGTGGGTTTCCTCCGGGTGCTCCGGTTTCCTCCCACAGTCCAAAGATGTGCGGGTCAGGCTGATTGGCCATGCTAAATTGCCCCTTGGTGTCCCGGGATGTGTAGGTTAGAGGGATTAGCGGGGTAAATATGTGGGGTGACGAAGATAGGGCCTGGGTGGGATTGTTGCTGGTGTAGACTCGATGCAGAAGGAGGCCATTCGGTCCACTGTAGGGTTTCTATGATTTCCATGAATTAGAGGAGATTGATGCAGAAATTCAGCTTGGGTGTAAGCTATTTTGTGCTTTAACATATAGGAACATAGGAGTTGGGAACAGGAGTAGGCCATTCTAAAAGCGAGAAGGCTGAGCGGTGACCTGACAGAGTCGGTCTTGATATTATGCAAGGGATTTGGTAGGGTAGTCATGGAGATGTTCCAATTTTGAGGGAAGACCAAAACTCGGGGCTATAAATGTAAGAAAGTCACTGATTAATCCAATAGGGAACTTGGGGGAAGATCTTCACCTGGAGTATGTCGTCGGCAGAGATCAGTTGTTGAGACAAATAACTTGGATATATTTTAGGGGAAGTTAAGTCTGAGTGAGAAGAATAAAATATAAGGCTGACTGAATGACTTGGAGAGCTGTGGGGGAGCTAGTTTGGAACACACAGCCATGGACTGGAGTTATATTTGCTACATACTCTAAAGTACAGGTCCTCTTCCCTCTGTCTAGGTGCTATGTTCCCAGCACTTGTAGAGATCTTGCTTTCTGTTCAGCTGTTGTGAGATGGTGTCAACCTTTGGTCATTTGTGTGTCTCACTTTCCCCTCTTTTCCATAAAAGGATAAGTGCTTCCCTCTTTTTGATACGTTCCCACAAAGGGATTGGAACTGAGCATGCTGGGAAAGGCAATGTAATCTCGCTTCTGACCATATATGAAATACTTCGCATTTTTGTTTTTCTTAATGCTGCATTATCCAATAGAATCATGTAGCTTTACCTATTTTTAACTAAAGTTTTAATTGTGCATTTGGAGTTCTTTAGTTAAGTCGGCTTTAGGCAAGTTTGATCCTTGGTCTCAACAATTGTTCGATGCCCTGGCAGTATATTTGGCCTCAATTCTGGGCCCGGGACGGGGGAAACCATGGTTCTGATTGTAGTCCAATGATCCATGTTGGCAAGCACCGTATTGTGACATGGAGATCCAGGCAAGATTTGATTCTAATGTACCTCCAGAATAAAGTGACCTGGTCGCTCTTGCTGTTTAGATCTCCAAGTTAAGTATGGTAATTCAAACACAGTGCCAGCCATGGTTTAGTCAGTAGCACTCAGCCCGAGTGAGTCAGCAGGTTGTGGGTTCAAGTCCCACTCCAGAATCTGAGTACAAAATGTAGGCTGTCACTTCAGTGTAGTACTGACAGAGTGCTGCATTGTTGGAGGTATCATTCTATCTTTGAACCAAGATCCTGATTGTTCTCTTGGGTGAGTGCACAAGATTCCACAGTATCAGCTTGAACGAGAGTAGCAGAGTTCTCCACGCTGCCCTAGGCCAATAATTACCCCTTGAGCTGCATCACTAAAACAGATTGATCATTTTCATTTTGCTGCTTGTGGAGGCTTGCTGTGTGCAAACTGGTTGCTGTACCCCTAGTCACTTCAAAAATACTTTACTGTGAAAGATGTTACAGAAGTATGAAAAGTTCTTTCCCATCAACAGCAAATGGCTGCCATCTGACCTGCACCATCCGGCCTGGACCAGCATGAATCAGTGACTTGAGAGGCGGCTATAAACTTGGCCAGAAAAGATTGAATGGAGCTTTAAAATCAAGTTTATTTATTAGTCACTAGTAAGGCTGACATTAACACTGCAATGAAGTTACTGTGAAATTCCCCTCGTCGCCACACTCCGGCGCCTGTTCGGATCAGTGCACCTAACCAGCATGTCTTTCAGACTGTGGGAGGAAACAGGAGCACCAGGAGTTTAAAATAGACCGAGGGAGAGGGGAATGTGACGTATTCCAAGTTCTGTCCTAGCTTTGATTGGATTCTAGTTGAAGCTTAAATAGAGATAAAGGCTGCATTTGAGTTGAATTCTTCATCCCTGCAGCCTTTGCTGTTTGGGGACTATTGCTATCACTTGGAAAAAAAAATAGGTTATGTCAAAGTCCTAAGTTATTTTTACTGCTTGTTGCATAGAGATGCAGAACTTCTTGTCATCAAAGCAATTCATCAGTGGATGAACGAGTGAACAAATGAATTTGTGTTGTAATGTTGGAAGGTGGACATATTTATGAGACTAGCCCCTGACGTGGGGCTGGGTTATAGTTTAATGAGAAAGTCAGTAAACTATGGTGGTACAGGTATATTTTATTAATTCCAGGGATACATATCAAACTAATGTTTATTTGCTAGTAATTTGTTAATTCCTCGACATATTTCAAGATAAAGGAGGTGTGAATGTATTAAATAATGCAAGGTTGAATGAGACTTATAAATGTAATTTTAATTTTTGATTACTCAGCAATTAACATTCTGTCCCATCCTGCACATTCCTTTACTATGCTTTAATTTTGTGCCAGTGTTATTCTCCTTCCTTTTTCCCCCAGAGATTAATTCTGATCTGGTTTGTGACTCTCATCCCCGATGTTAGCAAAGCAGCATCCTTTGAACAGGAGCTCCAATAGTGATCATTGGCCAGCTGTTTGACTGGACGAGCATTACAGTTGAGGCGGGTCCTGCACCCCCACACAAGCACTGTTGACTGGGTGACGACCAGGAAGAAGACCCCAGCCCACTTCTTTTTTTTTCTAAATCCGGCACCCAGGAACAGGCCCCTGCCAATGGCCCGGTTTAGTTCAGTTAGGGATTAAACTGGAGACCATGCTAATCCATATGAAGAAAGAAAACTACAGCACAGGAACAGGCCCTTAAGCCCTCCAAGCCTGTGTCGATCACAATGCCCTATCTAAACTACAAAAAAAAACCTTCTGCCCTTACTCAGTCCGTATCCCTCTATTCCTCCCTATTTGTGTACCCATCCACAAGCCTCTTAAATGTTGCGAATGTGCTTGCTTCCACCATCTCCTCTGGCAGCAGTGCTTCACTGAAATGTCTTCACAGATGGACAAGAATTATAAATATATTGATCAGTTGTCAATTGAATTAAGCTCCTCAAAGCATGTTTTCTGTCTGTGCCATCAATGGCATGTTGAATGTGTTTGGTATACATCAGTACTTGATTTTTGACACCAACGCAGGAAGGAAGACATGGATCTTGCACGTGGACCAAAGCAATGCAAGCGGAGATGGTTTCAGTGACCAGTCATTCCTGCCACGTTTTACGCTTCTTCTCTTGATACCTGAATTCATATTAGGACATATTTATTAGAAAGTATTACCAGTGCAGAAGCCTGCCATTTTATGCATTAGGTTCACTCTGATGTTTATGCTGCATGCAAATCTCTTCTCGCCCTCTTCATTCACTCCCATCAACATGTCATAGAATTCCTACATTGCAGAAAGAGGCCATTTGGCCCATCAAGTCTACACCGATTCTTCAATAGAGCATCTTATCCAGGCCCACCCCATCCCTGCTAATCTTCCTAACATATCTTGGGTCTCATGGGCAATTTAGCATGGCCAATCCACGTAACTTGCACATCTTCAGACTGGGAGGAATCCGGAGCATCTGGAGGAACCCAAGCGCGTACAAGGAGAACATGCAAACTCCACACAGACGGTCACTCAAGGCTAGAACTGAACCTGGGTCCCTAGTGCTGTGAGGCAGTAGTGCTAACCACTATTCCACCCCAAATGTCCTTCTATTCCTTTTTCCCTCGTGCTTATGTAGCTTGCCGTAAAATGTATCTGTGCTCTGCACCTCAACATCTTGTGGTAATGAGTTCTGCATTCTAACCACTCTCTGGGTGAAGAAGTTTCTCCTGAATTCTGATTGGATTTCTTGGGGATTTTCTTGTATTATGACCCCTGGCCCTGATCTCATCCATCCTCTACATTTACTCTGACAAACCCTTTCAGAATCTTAAAGGGCACTGTTCAGCCTATCATTCTCTCAAGAGAAAAGCAGCAGACTGTTAATCCTTTCTCTTAGACTTCGGCTAATATATCATTTGTCGTCAAATTATATGATTGTTGCAGTGGATTTTCGTCTTCAGAGATCAGAATGCTGATTCAACCGTGGCCAATTGGATGGAAGTCTCTTCCTTGTGTAAAGGGCCTGCGTGAAATCTAGGCTTTCTCTGGCAGATATTGAGCCACAGCATTAAAGCAGAGAGACTTTGGCACTGAGTTTCTAGTCCCACTCCTATCCTGGGATGATTTTTAAGGGGTGGGGGGTGGGGTTGCAGTGCAGGGAAATATCATCTGAGTGTATTGCGCTTTTGAGGTCGAATAGAGATGGACAATTTAGAGGGCAATGTTCCTCTACGTTTAACCACCTATGGATGTCTCATTTTTGAGCGCAGCAACGTAGAAGAGAGGGCAAATGAATCGAGCGAACTTGCATCGGTCCAGCAAACAACTTCATTTCAGCTCACTGAAAATTGCAAATGGTGCATGTTGAGGGGAAACGGTTGTGACTGAAAAATTGTGAATTTTGAGCCATTTTTGCTTTTGAATGAAGTTGCTGCTGCTTTTGACCATTCAGTCATGGTCTTGATGATATTAGCTAACAAGTTTTTGAACAAGCATGTGCAGGGAGACAATGTGTAGTATGTCATTGGCTCATCTCCAACGTCCTTGACGCTGGAGTATTTCCAGAATTTTGGTGCCATGCCAAAGTCGTTGCCACAGTAAACCCAGAAAAACCAGCCCACGAACTCAAAAGCTGTCTATGGTCTAGAAGGTGGTTGAATGGCTTGTCCCTATTCAAATAAAACTGGTTTTAGAAGCTACTCTGTCAAACAAGCAAATAGACTAAGTGAGTAAATTTAAGGAGGAGTTAGATAGATTTTTAATTGGTAATGGGTTGAAAGGTAATGGGGATGAACATATCAGCCATGATCGAATGGCGGAGCGGATTTGATGGGCTGAATGGCCTATTTCTCCTATATCTTAGGAACTTTTGACTTCAAAGAAGAAGCCTCTCTGATCGCTATGCTCCTTACACTCACTACAAACATTGTGACAGGGTTCAAGAAGCAGCTGCAGTCTGGAACTGCCTTTATAGAGTTGCCATTGACATATACCACTGCCTGGTGCAAAGGCTTGAGACTGGAGCTTTCAGCAGTCATTCTGTGCCCCAAAATATTTATGCTTCCTGACGCCTTAACCAGTGACCCAGAGTTCTGAGTTTACCTTCATGCTGGGACCTGCTGAACATGGATCTCAACAATGGTCTGCCATAGCATTGGTCTTTTTTGATGTCTCCACGCCAGGGCAGATGTGTTCTGCATAAAATCCCAGAGGTTTATCTATACAGATGACCACTGCTGACACCGGTATCGATGCCAGAGGAGCTATGTAGAGTGCTGACCTGTGACTTGACCCTCCTAGGACTTGTGGTGCCTCTGCCCTGATCCAGAAAAGGCAACTGTTCCATCTAAACAATAATGTTGCTAATGCAGAACTCCACAGAAGGTGACTTACTCATGACTCCCACCCAGGATACCCTTCTGCCATCCTGGCCAAGAATCTCACTCGCTTTATGGCTGGCATTAACAAGGTAAAAACCACGTTGAACCTGGTCTAGAAGGTCACAGGAACATCGGGGGAAACAGAGTCCATGACACCTTGTACTGTAGTGGTGGCCCTGGTTTACTCTGCCGCTGAGTACTATTCTGCCTCCTCGTCTTGGAGCTGCCACAAGAGGTGGTGGACATGTAGCAAATAGCTGATGTGGGGACAGTGTCAGGGATGTTTAAATCCATTCCAGCTGTAACTCCCTGTAGTGTCCCACTTTTCCCCACCTGCCATTTACTGCAATGCCATCACGCTCGGTGAAATGTAACAAGGCATGAACATTCACGACTTGAAAAATCCACCGAGAAAATGCTTAAAATAGCACCAACCATTCTGGAAAACAGCAGCTGATAGAAGCCAATTATCCAGATGGATGGACTCTTGGAGTACATGAATAAAGAACCAGCACTGTATCGTTGACTGAACAGCAGGGGTTCCTAGTTTTGATCTCATTTGAACACTGGACAACACTCGAGCTGAATCTTCACTGGAGGTGATTGATGCAGCCATTTTCTGTGAGTGGAAGGCAAGGGTCAACCTGAAGTGTGATTGTTGCCATGAGTCGCAGAGCATGGAGCGCATCACATCACTCTGGGAGGCACCTCACTCCAACACCTCATTGGCATCTCTGAAGGCCACCACGTGGATAACCAATTTGTCCATCCTAGTGGAGGCTATTCCCATCATGTGAAAAGAGCAGTAGCACTGCTGTTCCAGTCCTTGGCTTGCATTTAAAAAAAGTGTCATCTTCACGTTTTCCTGTAAGGCAAGGTGAAGATAGTCTTTTCTTTGTTTTGTTGCTAGCAAGGCCAGCATTGGTTACTCATCCCTAATTGTCTCCAAGGTTGTTTTATTAATTCATAGGACATGGGTATTGCTGGCAAGGCCAACATGTATTGTCCATCCCTAATTGCCCTTGAAGTGAAGAGTTAGCCAAATAGCTGTGGATTTGGAGTCACATGTAGGCCAGACCAGGTAAGGATGACAGATTTCCTTCTCTAAAGGACATCAGTGAACCAGATGGGTTTTTATAACAATCAACAATGGTTTCATTCGTCATCGTTTGACCTTTAATTCCAGATGGCAGGATTTGAACCCGGAACCTCAGGGCATTACCCTGGGTGTCTGGATTATGAGCCCAATGACTATGCCACTTCCTTGCCCCATAGTTAGTGGTGAGCTGCTGTCTTGAACCCCTCCAGTCCATGTGGTACAAATGCACCCACAGTGCTGTTAGGAAGGGAATTCCAGGAATTTGATCCAACATCAGTGAAGGAATGGAGATGCAGTTCCAAATCAGGATTGTGTGTGGCTTGGCGGTGATGTGCCCATTTGTCTGCTGCCCTTGTCCTGATATTGAATATGTGAAGATGCTCTGTCCAGATCCAGTCCTCAAGTTAGTGTTACATCGATATATTCTCAGAGCTCCAAATTAGTGTAAATCGAATTCAACAATTGGATTGACGGTCTCAAGGCTGAGGAAAAGTTGACAAAAAATCAAATTCGTATCAGCAGTATGTTTATAGAAATCCCAGTCGAGGTAAAAAGCTCACCAGTGCAGAGGAGCATAAATTTCACATAGACATCATTAATCTATACAGAAATGTTGTCACAGCCTGTCAGTATCTTGCAAGCTCAGCTAAATATAATGTAATTAATCGTTGTTTGATTTTGCAAGTGACTTTCTTTCTAAAGTTTCCCCATACTGATTCTGAGACTAAAATAAATTGTAAAATAATTTAATCCAAATGATTTTGGGATGTTCAACCAAAATCCGATCTTTGCTTTGATGCTGTTTGACTACCTTCGTATAAATGGTGATCAGGAACAGAATGTCTAGCCAATTTTATTTTTCGTCACCTTTTCCTCAGCCTCGAGGCCGTCAATCGAATTGTTGAATTCGAACCTGCTGCGCCATGAGACCGATTCACTGAACATATGGGTGGCCATGGTGGCACAGTGGTTAGCACTGCTGTCTCTCAGTGCCGGGGACCAGGTTCAATTCCAACCTCGGGTCACTGTCTGTGTGGAGTTTGCACATTCTCCCCGTGTCTGCATGGGTTTCCTCCGGGTGCTCCGGTTTCCTCCCACAGTCCAAAGGTGTGTGGGTTAGGTGGATTGGCCATGCTAAATTGACCCTAGTGTCAGGGGATTAACAAGGTAAATATGTGGGGTTACGGGGATAAGTCCTGGTGGGATTGTGGTTGTGCAGACTCGATGGGCCGAATGGCCTCCTTCTGCATTAGGGATTCTATGCAATATGCCAGGAATGTGGTATAGATGGTTTGCAATCATACCAAGCAGTGTGTTAATCTTCAGAGAGCTAATAAATCAGGATTGAAGTCTGATTGTTTAGCAGAATTTTTGCAGCAAGATTGCAATTTTTGTCATTCATGTTGACCATCACAGAGTACAGAACAGAAACATGTCATTGGCTCAACTGGTCTATGTCAGTGTTTCTGTTCAACCTCCTCCCACCTTACCACATTTCCACCCTATCAATTTGTCCTTGTATCCTTCCTTTCTCCCTTATGCCCTGAACCAGCTTCATCTCAAATGTAACTGGGCTATTCAGAACTTGAATTTATAAGTACACTTTCCATCCTCAGGATGTCTTGGAGTGCTTTCACGAATTACTTTTTGAAGAGCAGTCACCATTGAATAAGTGAACTTAGCTGTCAACTTTGCACACAGCAAGTGGACGGCTGAATGTTGGCCAAGAAACAGAACACTTTGCTCTTCAGTTAAGACCATGTGGTCGTTAACATGGATCTGATCAGGTGGAAAAGGCCTCATGGTGCAGCCCTCCCTCAGCATGGCACATAAGTGTACATAGATCAAGTGCTGAAGTTTCTGGAGCCAGACTTTAACCCACGATCCTCTCGTTGTAAAAAGCTTGAAATCCACAAGTAATCTCTCAATTTAATTAAGAATTAAAGTTAGAGATTTTGTTCCTCCCAAATGAGCATCTTGCATGAGGCGTGCAGCTGTTGGTATCCTCATTTAACCACTGCGTATTGTACTGCGTTTGCAAATTCATTTAATCCTTTGGATTACAAGATTGAGGAGTTGGGGGAGGGTTGGTTGAAGGGCCAAGAACCTTATTGCAGCGTAGAGCATGCTTTCAGGAGAGGAGGGAGGGTGATCAGAGTTTTGTAATGTTGTGGTTAACTTTCATTTGTTAATAGTTTCAATTGTTTTTGATTTTTTTACAGTCATTCAGAAGACCGTTGAAGAGGCAAAGTGACTGCTGACTTTGTAAATACTGCATTTTGTTGGGTTTGGTAAAGTTTTTGTTGAATTCTCTCAACTGTGACCATGTCGGTGGATATGAATAGCCAGAGTTCTGACAGTAATGATGAATATAATGGAGACTCTGAGGAGGAAGATCAGGGTGATATGAGTGCCTATTATGAAGGGGTGGACAGTGACGTGGAGCAGCAAGGTGCAGACTCTTTTGATCCAGAGGAATATCAGTTCACATGCCTGTCATACAAGGAGTCGGAGAATGTCCTAAATGAACAAGTTGACACCATGGCAGATACTCTGAAGGTAAGCAGATCAGGACATCTTTCTGACAAATGATACAACTTAGACCATTTCAAATGTTAGGCCCCTACTTTCAAGAAGTAGAAGAACTTGAACACAAGTTACAGGAACTTATGTTAACTTGAATTTGAGCAAAATTGTTACCAGTCTCCTTTCCATTTTGTAAATTTTCTTTCCTTCACTAACTCGTGCTGCGGTGTAATGTTTTGGATGGCAGCAACCCAGCTCGCACTTAGTCATGTATGGACTAAATCGGTGTTGGCAGGGTATTCGACCACACGTTGTTCAAGTTGATTCCTGTCCTCATGCGATGCCCGTGCATGCATCGTTTGCAATAGCTGTCTCTAGGAAACAGCCATCAGTGGAAGAGCAGGCAGGACTACTTTGTGCTGTCCCCTTGTCTTGAAGTGGTGACCTTGCATGTGATTGCAATCCTACAGCATAGAATGAACCATTCAACCCGTCATGCCTGTACCAGCTCCATGAAAGACTTTCCAGTTAGTTCTACTCCTGGCGCTTTGCCTGTCTATCAGTAATTTTGTCCTCTAAGTATAAAACCACATCTAACCCCTAGTCTGGTCATGCTTAATCACTTTTTGCCTTGAGTTGAAATGTTTGAAAATGCACGTTTTGTGTTTCTTGAATGCTTATTCTGGACTTGCGATTAAATGACATCAATTAGATGTTCAGGAACAGTAAAATCGGATTAAACCAGTTATTTTGTTCACTGTAAATAATGGTATATGATTCTGTTTGTTGCAACCCGAGATTATATTGTCAAAGTCGAGTGCTGTGGTGAAGGCTCAGTTGTGTAGTGGTCATGTTACTGGACCAATAATATGAAGAATGAGAGTTCTAACCCCACCATGACAGTTGGCAAATTTTGAATTCACATTAAAAAGCGTTGAGAATAAAAAAAAGTGTTGTCAGTAATGAGATTGCAATGACCATAAAAACCTAATTGGTTCACCAATGTACTTTGGGGAAGGCCATTCTTGTCCAGTTTGGCCCACGTGTCTCTCTGGTTCCACACCAACATATTTGAATTTTAATAGTCCTCTGAAGTGGCCTAGTATGTCATTCACTCTGTTGTTAGGGTATGGATGATAAATGCAAGACTTGCCAGAAACATCCACACCTCGAGGATGAATTTTAAAAGTCTTGCCCTTCTAATGGCAGTATTGACCCAATGGCGAAGTGACTGCTCACTGCTGACCTCTTTAAAAACATTGCCCCAAAGATCAAACGATTTCTGTGTGGGTTTCCCCTTTCTGTTAGTTTAAATTTAGTGCCAATCCAGAGGTACTGCACGTTTCCGGATATCATCAAGTTGGGCAAGTAGCCAATCCTACTTTTAGTGACAGCAAGCCAGGAAACAAATACAGTTGGTCCTCATGTTTTTAATTAAAATTTTATGGAATTAATGATTTGGATATGCAGAAGCCAAAATATCATGCACCTTTTACAATATAAAAGGAACATTTTTTAATCATGGAAAAGTTTGGCAATCCATCAGCACAGAATTAATTTTCAGGACCAGACAGATACTTTGGCAGGAATGATCAATTTAGTATGTCATTTAAAAATCCAGTTCCACCTTATTCAGCAGGGCCTCACTTTTTCAGGGGTTATAGCAAGACTTGAACCATAAAAAGGAAGTTCCAGTTAGTTCAGTGATTTCTAATTGGTTATCATTTGGGAGAGGACATCAGTGGTGTGCCTTCCGGAGAAGCGAAGAATCCGTGACAGCAATTTTTGGATTTCCATGTTTGATTGCGGATATGTTGACTCTGGATATTGCTGCCAGTTTTGGATTGGTAACAATGGCGAATGCGTAATAGTTTCACCATCATTAATACCACAAAATTTGGGCCATTATGATCAGTGGCGTTGCCAAAGTATGTTTAATTTTTAAATGAGATATCAGAGAATACTCTAGATCCTGGCTCCCAAAAGAGCCAGATTTACCGTGGAAGCGTATACTTTTACAAGCATGTTGTAGAACGGAGCTATGTATAATAACAGTAGAGGCTCCAGTATCTTTTCCATCACACTGGCAGCCAGTTCATTGTTCTTATTGCCTGCCATTGATGTATGTTGGAAAGATTTACAGGTTGATACAGGACCAAGTTATGGTGTCATTTACAGGGCTGTGGTGATTCTGGAACTTGGAGTTTTCTATCAGTATTCTCAGGATTATGTATGTTGTGATTTCCTTGTCATTTCCTTGTCATTCCTACCTACAATAGCAAAGTAGTGGCCTTAACATTACAGTGACTCCAACCAGCTTTTCTTGATCACAAAAGATTGGTTGAAATATTTCAACTCTTTCCCCGTTTTCCCCTCTTCCTTTTCAAGTTGACATAAATGAACATGAGGAGCAGGAGCAGCTTCACCATTCAGTACTGACCACCTGCCTCTGTTTCACTTTCCTAACTGCTCCCCATTTCCCTTAATTCCCAGAAAGATCAAAAATATGTCAGTTTTGGCCTTGAATGTACTCTGTGGAACATCCACATCACTCTGGAGTAGAGAATTCTAGAGGTTTACAGCAATCTGAGTGAATAGAGTGTCCCTTCTTTGTGCTAAATGATTGTCTCCAGTCCTATCCTGAGACTATTGACCTCCACCTCTGTAAATCCAGGTTGTAGTTCCTCCAACCCCTCAATGTCTACTCTGTCAAGCCCCTTCAGAATTTTGCGTTTACAATTTAGTTTACTTTTCTAATTTCTAATACTTCGGAATTGTGATATAAGCAGGTTCCAGGTTGCCAATGATCAAATATAATATGTCAATTTATGGGGACTCTGTATTGGAGGAATGTCTTTATGATGTGATACCCCAATTAAAATGTATGTGTTTTGTTGTCTGAAGTAATTGTATCCACTTTGATATTTTCTTGAACCTTGGCTAACTGTCCTCCTATTTTTCTTTCTTCCCTCGATGGGGAATAGCCAGACCACAGCCCCATGTCTTTTCCAAGTTACTGTTGTTGAGCTGGGACGTCTCTGTAATGATGAACAAGTCTAAACTGGAATCTACCATTCTGGGGCGTGGGGGTTGATATGTGCCACAGAATGTGACTGATCTGTTTCCATTTTACATGGTCTGGTTTCTCCAATTCTCTGATGGTCAGTTATGATTTGTAGACTTATTTTTCAGTCTGTCAATCCTAATATATTACGTGCAAAAACTTAATTGACTGAATTGGACCTGTGTGGAGTGAGTGTATACAAGTGCAATGCTTCCCTCACAATTTCTAAGAAATAGTCAAATACTGAATTGGGACTTTGGCCTCATTCTTTGTATTAATACAAAAACAAAATGCTGCAGAAGCTGGAAATATAGAATTTAAAAAAATATTGGAAATACCTGCCGAACAGTATCTGTGGAGAAAGAGAAAAACAAAAGCTACCTGTTCAGGTTGACCTTTTGTTAAAGATGTAAGGGGTATGAAGCAAGTATAGAGGAGGGGAAATGGGAGTGGGGGAGAGAACAAGAGAGAGGTCTGATAGGTGGAAGATTGAGTGACAAAGAATGATGGTACAAATGGTAATGGGATAAAAGCATGGCAGCACAGTGGTTAGCACTGCTGTCTTACAGTGCCAGGGGCCTGTGTTCGATTCTCAGCTTGGGTCGCTATCTGTGCGGAATTTGCACGTTCTCCCCATGTCTGTGTGGGTTTCCCCTAGGTGCTCGGGTTTCCTCCCACAGTCTGAGAGATGTGTAGGTTAGGTGCATTAGCCATGCTAAATTCTCCATCAGTGTACCCAAACAGGTGCAGGAGTGTGGTGACCAGGGGATTTTCACAGTAACTTCATTGAAGTGTTAATGTAAGCCTACTTGTGTCACTAATAAATATACTAAACTAAAGAAACGCAAGATGTTTCTGCAGGATGTACAATTTTGATTTATTATTGTCACATGTATATGTATACATTGAAAAGTATTGTTTCTTGCGCACCATACAGACAAAGCATGCCATTCATAGAGAAGGAAACGAGAGGGTGCAGAATGTCATGTTACAATCATAGCTAGGGTGTAGAGAAAGATCAACTTAATGCGAGGTAGGTCCATTCAAAAGTCTGATGGCAGCAAGGAAGAAGCTGTTCTTGAGTCAGATGATGCGTGACCTCAGACTTTTGTATCTTTTTTCTGACAGAAGAAGGTGGAAGAGAGAATGTCCGTGATGTGTGGGGTCCTTGATCATGCTGGCTGGTTTTCCGAGGCAGTGGGAAGTGTAGACAGAGTCAATGGATGGGAGGCTGGTTTGCGTGATGGATTGGGCTTCATTTATGACCTTTTGTAATTTCTTTGAGCAGCAGAATTACTAACAGCTGCAATCTATAAACAAAGAAAGGAAAGATATTATTTCTGAAATGGTTCATCTCTCATTGAATCAGGAAAGCTGTACAGGGCTGAGACAAAAGATGAAGTGCTCTTCTTCAAACTTAGAGCTTAATTGAAGCAGTGTAGGAGGCTGAGGGCAGCGAGGTCACAGTGCGAGTGGGGTGGAGAATTCAAATGTCGGGTTACCTGAAGCTTAGGTTTGTGCTTGCGGCTGAATGGGGATGTTCCGCAAATAAGTGGCCTAATCTGCATATGGTCTCCACTTTGTAGAAGGCGGCAGTGGATACAGTATACTAAACTGAAAGAATCACAGAATTGTTACGGTGCAGAAGGAGGCCACTGTGTTTGTACTGGCTCTCCAAACGGGCATTGTGGCTATGGCCTAGTGGTATCATCGTTATACTATTAATCCAGAAACTCATTTCATGTTCTGCGGATCCGGGTTCGAATCCTGCCAAGGCAGATGGAATTTGAACTCAATAAAAAAATATCTGGAATTAAGAATCTACTGATGACCATGAAACCATTGTCGATTGTCGGAAAAACCCATCTGGTTCACTAATGTCCTTTAGGGAAGGAAATCTGTCTTTCCTTTCCTGGTCTGGCCTACATGTGACTCCAGAACCGCCACAATGTGGTTGATTCTCAACTGCCCTCGGGCAACCAGGGATGGGCAATAAATGCCAGCAACGCCCATGTCTTATGAATGAATAAAAAATACCATTTCCGTGTTTATTCCCCATACCTCTGCACACTTTTATTCAAACAAACATGTAATGCCTTGATTGACCTGCCTCCATCTCACTTCCAGGTCATGCATTCCAGCTTTTTTTTTACATTACACTTCTTTTGTAAAATGTTTTAAATCTCTGCCCCCTCATTCGCATTTCTCTTCATTGAACTTCATCTTCCATCTATTTGCTCACTCTACCAACTTGTCCATGTCTATATGATGCTCTGTGAATAGAAATTGCAGGGGCGCTGATGTAATTTTCCAGGCCCCTCTAGACTTGGGGGAGGTTTCGGAGGACCGGAGAATCTTAAATGTCATGCCCTTGTTCATAAAAGATTGAGAATAAGCCCAGCTGTTACAGATAAGTCAGATCTTCACAGTTTACTATACTCCTTACATACTTACGACTGTGGCCAAATTCCGTTTCCTTACAACTCGATTTTCAAGTTTGCTGATGACACCTCTGCAGTGGGTCAGATCTCAAACAATGATGAGACAGAGTACAGGAAAGAGACAGAATCTGGGGAATCGTGCGATGACAATAATCTCTTCCTCAATGTCAACAAAACGAAGGAGATAGTCATCAACTTCAGGAAGCGTAGTAGGAGAACATGTCCCTGTCTACATCAACGGTGATGAAGTGGAAATGGTCAAGAGCTTCATGTTTCTAGGTGTCCAGCTCATGAACAACTTGTCCTAGTCCCTCCACGTTAATGCTATAGTTAAAGCCCACCAATGCCATCCCTGGGTCAGGAGGCTAAGGGAATTTGGCATGTCAGCTATGACTCTCACTAACTTTTACAGATGCACCATAGAAAGCATCCTTTCTGGATGTATCACAGCTTGGTATGGCTCCTGCTCTGACCAAGACTGCAAGAAATTACGAAGGGTCTTGAAAGTAGCCCAGCCCATCACGCAAACCAGCCTCCCATCCATTGACTCGGTCTACGCTTCCTGCTGCCTTGCGAAAGCAGCCAGCATAATTAAGGACCCCACGCACCCCGGATATTCTCTCTTCCACCTTCCGTCGGGAAAAATATACAAATGTCTGAGGTCTGTTATTTTCTATGATTCTGTTGCTTTTCCTTCAGACTGTGTGACATCTGACTCAAGATTATGACTTGCCTCAGATTTTGGTGTAATGCTGCAGTAAGCTTTCATTTTCTTCCCATGCCTCGACTCTGCCAGCACTTGACTGGACTGCCCTTGGTTTGAGTGAGATGCTTTGGCAAAAGGCCCACACTCTGTCTGCAATAATTGATGCATGTTGTGAGGCAAAGTATCAACAACAATGCTGGGGTATTGAGGTTTACAGATCAAATAGGTGCTATCATATCTTTGTGGTAAGAAAACCCATTGATTTTAAAAAGCCAATTGTTTCTGGTTTGCTAATTGGAGTAAAGTTATAACTTTTGACAATCTGATTGAAGTCAGCTAGCTGAAAGAGCAATAGAGACAATGCAATGATATCACTAAGATGTGAAGGCCCTGCCCCTCAGTCCAGTGCACAGAAATCAGACTTGTGGATTTTTAACTCTGACCATTTCTCCCTCGATACAGACCTTCCCAAACAGGCAGAGGTGGTTACAGGGTGAGTGGGTGTGGGTGGGAAGATAGAATTATATACATTCTGTAAGCAGTGCAAATTTGTTGGGCTAAATAACCAGCTTTTGAGTTTTACGTCCATGTAAATGGGTTTCAGCCACAATTCCAGGCAAGTAACTCTGGGGCCAGGGAGGAGAGTATTGGATTTATTGAATAGAGGTAACAAAGGTGTGGAAGAGTGTTTTAGCAGTGAGTGAGCTGAGGTAAGGGCAGAGAAGAATGATAGAGAGTTGGAAGGAGGCTGTCTTAGTGGTGGTGAAGAGATGGGTGAAAAGCTGAACTCTGTCAGGACACCAAGCTTACTAACTTTCTGGATCAGGCTTGGAGAGTAACAAAGCACTTGGGGGATGGAATAGGTGGTAGGGAAATGGAGTTTAGGCATGGATCAAAGATGGTGGATTCCATGCTTCCAATATTCAATTGGAGGAAATTTCTGATCACTAGATGCCAGATAAGAGTAACAAATTGGAGATGATGTAGGGGGTTGAGGAAGAGAGGGTTGTAAAAATACATGTGAAATCTGATTAGTTGGTGTCTCTGAGGGGCAGTATATAGTTGTTAAACAGGAAAACAACATCTCTGTACCAAGGAAAAGCCAGGCAGTATGGCTGAATGGCTACCCTCTCGTGGCTCTGACATACATCATTATGAAATGCTTTGACACATACCAACTCCAGTTTTCCAGATTGCCTGAGCCCACTATAGTTCGCCTATCGATGCAACAGACCCACAGCAAACACCATCTCCCTGGCCCTATACTCGCCTTGGAACATGTGGATAACAAGGACGCTCATGTCTAACTCCTATTTATTGACTGCAGCTCAACCTTCAACACCATCATGCCAACAAAACCCATCTCCAAACCGTAGCCTAGGGCTTGGCTCTTCCCTCTGCGATTGGATCCTATACTTACTAATCCATCGACCGCAATCAGTAAGGATAGGCAACAGCACATCATCTACGATTATTCTCAACATTGGTGCCCCGCAAGGCTGTGTCCTCAGCCCCTTACTATACTTTTTATACACATGTGACTATGTGGCCAACTCTACTTTCAAGTTTGCTGATGACACCACCATCGAGCAGTGATGAGATGGAGTACAGGAAGGAGATGGAGAATCTGGTGAACTGGTGTGATGACAATAATCTCTCCCTTAATGTCAGTGAAGCGAAGGAGCTGGTCATTGACTTCAGGAAACGTAGTGGAGGACATGCCCCTGTTGACATCGATGCTGACCAAGTGGGGATGGTCAAGAGCTTCGAGCTTCAAGTTTCAAGGTGTCCAGATCACCAATAATCTGTCCTGGTCCCTCCACACCGACGTTATACTTAAGAGCCCACCAACGCTTCTACTTTCTCGAAAGGCTAAGGAAATTTGGCATGTCTGCTATGACTTTCACCAGTTTTTACGGGTGCACCATAGAAAGCATTCTTTCCAGATGTATCACAGCTTGATATGGCTCCGACGCTGATCAAGACCGCAAGCTACAAAGGGTTGTGAACGTAGCCCAATCCATTACAGAAACCAGCCTCCCATCCATTGACATTGTCTACACTTTCCACTGCCTCGGAAAAGCAGCCAGCATAATCAAGGACCCCACGCACCCCGGACATTCTCTCTTCCACCTTCTTCCGTCGGGGAAAGAGATGCAAAAGTCTGAGGTCCCAACAGACTCAAGAACAGCTTCTTCCCTGCTGCCATCAGACTTTTGAATGGTCGTATCATATATTAAACTGATCTTTCTCTTCACCCTAACTGTAGCTGCAACATTACATTCTGCACCCTATCCTTTTCCCTATGTACTCTATGAACAGTATATTTTGCCTGTATAGTGCACAAGAAACAATACTTTTCACTGTACCCCAATACATATGAAAATAAAATCAAACAACAAAGATAGATATGAGTGATACCGGAGGTATCATTGTGGGAATAAAAGTGCAGAATTATAACAAAAGTGATAAAACTGGTGAACTATTCTGGTTTACCAGCTGTATGTTAGTGTTAAATATGCGAAACATTTGGTGTGGAAAATGAGGCTCGAGTCCCTGAAGACGGCCAAGTGACAAAGAAAATGTTTGGGAATCTGTCAATTGAAAAAAGCACCCCCGTGACACTGAGGATATGCGGGCCCCCGTTAATCCGTTTGAGTTAGGTCACCTCAGCAGACGCAGTTATAATTATGCTGGAGTTTGCTGCAGGAACGCCAGCCAGGGTTTCTGTTCCCAGTCACCACCCAGTACAGCATGCTGGAACATGTGTATTGTTGACATGAGATGGGACTGTTGTCTTATAAAGTTTGCTTATAATGAATTGCCACGTAGATACAGTACCAGATGGCAGACTTTAAGAGCTGTTGCCCAGTCAGCTTGCTGCCTTTGGGATAGGAAGGGAGGAAATTGAAGGAAGGAGCTACCAGTGAATTAGCAAGGGAAAACAGTAAATTTACTTAAGGCCTTTATAAGCATCAGCTTCGCGAGTACTAGTTGGAAGGTCATGGGTTAAAGTTCAATTCCAGGAATTTGGCACTTAAGGAAAGTGGTAGTGTTTCTGAACTGGTAATCTAAGGGCTCAGAGAGGTGGGGGGATTAAAATTCAATCATTTAGCCAGGGTGGGATCAAATGAAACTAATGGATTGTCATAAGAACCCATCTGGACGTCTGCCTTTCATAGGAGGAAGTCTGCTGACCTTACCGAGTCTGAACTACACTTGACTGCAGGCCCACAGCAGTATGGTTGATCCTTAACTGCTCTTTGAAATGGCTTTGCAGGCCAATCAGTTGTATCAAACCATGACAGAAAAATGTTAAAAAGAATAAATCCAGACACAGCAGCCAGCATCAACTTAGGCAATGAAAGGTTCACGTGGAAATGACATGGGGAAACTGTACTCAGTCAACCCCACAAAAGTCCTCACTAATATCTGGGGACTTGTGCCAAAATGTCTGCCGCACAGTTGAGTCAAGCAACAGCCTGACGTAGTTATACTCACCAAATACTTCACAGCTACCAAGTACTTTACAGCCAGTATCCCAGACTCCTCCATCACCAGAGCTGGTGGTGGCACAGTGGTATACAGTCAGGAAGGAGTGGTTCTGGGAGTCCTCAACATCGACTTTGTATGCCACGATGTCCTGTGGCACCAGGTCAAACAGGCACAAGGAAACCTGCTGATTTTCTCCTCCTGCTCTCCCTCAGCTGATGAATCAGAACTCCTCCATGTTTAACACCACTTAGAAGAGGCACTGAGGGTAGCCTCCAGTTAGGAGGTGGATGACCATGTCCATTATCAAGAATGGCTCAGTAGCACCATTGCTCAGATTCCTGAAAGACACCTGCCATAGTGGGCCTACGGCAGCTGTTGCAGGAACCAACAAGAGGGAAAAACATGCTTGACCTGGTCCTCGCCAGTTTACAAAGATGCATCTATCCATGACAGTATTGGTAGGAGTGACCACTGCATATTCCTGGTGGAGATGAAGTTCCATCTTCATGCTGAGAAAGCAGACTGTTTTCCTCAGAGTAGTGTCCTGAGTCCAACTATTTTCAGCTGCTTAATCGATGAGCTTCCCTCCATCGTAAGGCCACTATGCATATTTCAGATTCGTCAAATATTGAAGCCTCCAATGTCCATATGTCAGGAACTGGGTAACATTCAGAATTGGACTGATAAGTGGAAAATAGCATTTATGCCATGAGTGCCAGACAGTGACAAGCAAGAGTCAAGCCATCTCCCCATGTCATTGTGGCAGTCCGATTGCTAATCCCCCATTTATCAGTATCGTGGGAGTTACCATTGACCATAAACTGAACTAAACTAGCCATATAAATACTGTGGCTACAAGAGCAGTCATGATGTGGAGATGCCGGCGTTGGACTGGGGTAAGCACAGTAAGAAGTCTCACAACACCAGGTTAAAGTCCAACAGGTTTATTTGGTAGCAAATACCATAAGCTTTCGGAGCAATGCTCCTTCGTCAGATGGAGTGGTCTCTGTTCTCAAACAGGGCACAGACCAACTAGAAGGTCTGTGCCCTGTTTGAGAACAGAGACCACTCCATCTGATGAAGGAGCATTGCTCCGAAAGCTTATGGTATTTGCTACCAAATAAACCTGTTGGACTTTAACCTGGTGTTGTGAGACTTCTTACTGTACAAGAGCAGGTCAGAGGCTGGGGATCCTGAGGCAGGTAACTCGTCTCTTGATTCCCCAAAATCTGTCATTATCTACAAGACAGGTCAGAAGTGTTATGGAAAACTGGATGAGTGCAGCTCCAATGACACGAAGTTCACCATCATCCCCCAATTAAAAATTCACTCCCTCTCCCACTGGCCTACAGTAACAGTATTATGTACTGTCTGCAAGATGCACTGTAGTAACTCACCAAGCCGCCTCTGACAGCACCTTCCAAACCTGTGGCCTTGGATCAACTAGAAGGACAAGGACAACAGATGCATGGGACGATCATCCCTCAAGTCTCATACAATTCTAATTTGGGACTGTATCATTCCTTCACCTGCTGTCAAAATCCTGTAGCCCGTAGAAGCATGGTGTACATCACCTGGATTGCAGTGATTCAAAAAGATGTCTTATTACACCCCCGTTGGAGGTGCAGTCTTTTGTTGCAGATGTTAAGCTGATTGCCTGCACAAATGGTCATAAGTTATCCCATGGCAATCTTTGTCCTCTTCTCAATCTCAGTCTTTCTTCGAGCTAACACAGGCTATGTGAATTCTTCCTGTCGTCTATCCCTCATCTGGTGCAGCATTTTGTCTGGCCATTCATTTGCTATCTCTGGGCAATTGTGTGCAGAACATTGAATGTACTTAAATGGAACTCACTGCTACAAGGTGCAGTGGAGTTGAGAAGCATGTATTTAAAGGGAAAGTGAATGAACGTGTGAGAAAGAAGTAGAAGATTGTGATGAGATTAGACAAAGATGGGTGGGATGGTGGTGGGGAAGAGGCTTGTTTGGAACACAGTGGCCTGTTGAGTGGAATGATTCGTTTATATGCTGTAAATACTATGTAATAGTTTGGAAAAACAGTTCATTGGCTTTAATGTACTTTAAATCCTGGAGGCATGAAAGGTGTTATATCAATTCTTGTTTTACTTGTAATCGCTTCTCTTTTCATTTCTTTCAGAGAGACGATGGCCTAATGGTATTATTGCTAGACTATTAATCCAGGTTGGGGACCCGGGTTCAAATCTCGCCACGGCAGGTGGTGGAATTTGAATTTTTAAAAAAAATCTGGAATTAAGAATCTACTGATGACCATGAAGCCATTGATTGTCAGAAAAACCCATCTGGTTCACTAATGTCCTTTAAGGAAGGAAATCTGCCATCCGTACCTGTTCTGGCCTACATGTGACTCCAGAACCACAGCAATGTAGTTGACTTACAACTGCCTTCTGAAATGACCTAGTACTCGGTTCCAAGGGCAATTCAGGATGGGGTGGTACGGTGGCACAGTGGTTAGCACTGCTGCCCCAGTGCCAGAGACCCAGGTTCGATTCCCAGCTTGGGTCACTGTCTGTGCGAGTCTCCATGTTCTCCCAGTGTTTGCGTGGGTTTCCCTGGGTGCTCTGGCTTCCTCTCTCAGTCCGAAAGATATGCTAGTTAGGTGCATTGGCCATGCTAAATTCTCCCTCCGTGTACCCGAACAGGCGCCGGAGTGTGGCGACTAGGGGATTTTCACAGTAACTTCATTGCAGTGTTAATGTAAGCTGACGTGTGACACTAATAAATAAACTAAACTAAAAGTTGGCCCAGCCAGTGACATTCATGTCCCACGAATGAATAAAATAAATTCACATTTCCTCCTCTTTATACAATGCTGTTTCTACAGTAGTGCCTGTGCAGTGAGGAAGATAATATAATCAAGCTGCTTTTGTACAATTGTTCCACTTTATCTTCTCATTTTGTCAATTTGAAGGTGAAGGAAGATATTTCATTGCATGGAAATGAGCACATTGTTGTTAATGTGCTGGCTGCTTGCTGTGTCTAATGGTTTATTTGCAGGCATATTACATCAGTGTTGTTAGGATGTGTTTACTCTGGTTAAAGTGTAAGTGGCAAGATAACAACTAGTGTAGGCAAGCTTAAAAATAACATTGGCCTGGACTCGTTTCAGTCACCTGGTGGTCAGAGAGTAATTTCCCAGATTTGTTTTCTCGAATTGGCCTGGATCTTTCTGTTTTGGTCTCCCAGGAGATCAAGGTTTTGTTGGGTGAGAGTAGAAAGTGTATATATTGTGTGTGTAGAACATGCCGGATGGACCAGAGTATATACCTGTTCATGTGTGCGCCTAAAGTTATATTCAGTCACAAGGTTACTTTTGTCCCTTTTGCCAAAGGAATGAAATGATAACTTGGCTGCAATTATACGATCTTTCACCAGCTTGTAACGTTCATCGATTTCTAATGAAACATGCTGGACAAAAGCAGCATGGCCATCTATGTTTGAAGGAGGTTTTTTAGGTTCTGGCTCTTTAGACACAGAATCTCTACCAATCATTCACCTCCACAAGTAACTCTTTGGTACAGTGACAAGCATGCTCTGCTTTTCCAGGATTTTGTTTACTGTATTGGAGCAGTACTCATTTTTATTATCTGTCGAGCAAGATGCAGCAGGACTTCAGTAGCTCCGTTCGAACATGTCAGTCAAATGCAGGTTGTATCTATTAACTCGTCAGAAAGTTGACGAAACACTTTTATTTTTAGGATTGCCCAGACAGAGGTGGCAGCCCTCTGTATTTTTAATTGGATGAAGCAGTCAATCTTTGTACCGTACAATCACTCTGTTGCCTATGAGCTTATTTGAAAAGCGAGCTTCCAGTTCTGAGAACAGTCTGTATCTGCAGAGTGCGTGGCCCTCCAGTCGCTGACATCTCCAATTGTGTTTTTGCTCGGTCTACAATAGCTACAGTCTCTCAAATGAACAAAAGCTGCTAACTGGAAAATGGTTTTGTGCTCGGACTCTTCATTGTACAAAGCGTTCCTATTTTTAGTTATTGCGACTTTGGAACACTCTAGCTTGGAAGGCGTTGAATATTTTTAAGGCAGAGGTAGATAGGTTTTCTTGCCTCAGAAGAATCTAAGGTTGTCGGGGTAGATGGGAACATGGAACTCAATGCAAACAGATCAGTCATGATCTTATTGAATGGTCGAGCAGGCTCCGAGGGCTGAATGGCCTACCTTTGCTCCCATTTCTTATTTTGTACATCGCAGTTGATTTTTATTAGTTTGTTATTAAGACGGCGTTAGTCCTATGGAATGGAACACA
The DNA here is from genome assembly GCF_964213995.1 of Mustelus asterias. Taxonomy (NCBI): domain Eukaryota; kingdom Metazoa; phylum Chordata; class Chondrichthyes; order Carcharhiniformes; family Triakidae; genus Mustelus; species Mustelus asterias. The sequence goes on along the minus strand of NC_135803.1, from coordinate 150,689,859 downwards.
TTGGCATTTTGGGTATCTCATAGCAGATTTAAACACTTCAGATTTGACAAAATACATGCTAGATGTCAAGCAAAGCTTCAGATATCCTGTTGTCATGACCCCCTCCAAGCTCCTGCACAGTAAATATTCCTCCTGCAGCTTTTTAATGATGCCTCTGGATGAGATTCTCCAATCAAGTGTCAGATTACACTGCTGTTGTGTGTTTCTTTCCCGTTGGAAATGCGGTTGAGACTGCGTTGCATATTTCACCCAGCACCCCGACAGCCGACAGAATGAGACTTTCATTCCTTTCAATTAGAACTTGGGCTGCTGCTGAGAGGCGCATCTGCTAAATGGCTGTGCCAAGTCGCTCCCCCCTCTCCTCTCCATCTGCACCCACTGTTAATGAATGACCAAAAAGCAATTTTTGCTCTTAGTGGGAAAATATTTCAAAGTTAATGCGAGCTGAGTATTGTGAATGCAAGAGCTGTAATTGGGGTAATGGTAATCATGCCTTGTAGTGCGTAGGAAATGTGCTTAAATCCAGTCAAGCTGTGGTAGCGTGGAAAGGATTGCTGCATTTAAGCCTTTAACTAGCATTGCACTCGATACAGATTTGATTTATTTATGACTTGGTCTATCAAATTTACTGGCTTGTCTCATTCACTTGTTTGTTTTCAGGTTCAACCATCTGTAGCCAAGCTTATTTTAGTTAACTTCCATTGGAAAACGTCCGATATTTCAGAACGGTAAGGAAGCTTACTTTGTATGTACAGCTTGGTATGTTTGCACAGTCACCTGATTCTGTCTCAATCCTGTTTTTTTTTCTTTTTGCTGATAACACGGCTTTAAATAAACTATCCGACCACTGTTTATTTTGACATCTCTGAAAATGCTTTTATATATAAAAGTCAGTGGAGTATACTATTTATTATCTGTAGCAAGTCTAACTTGAGTGACTGAATTTCTAAACTCATTTATCTTTGGCATTTTTTTTCTTGAGCTGTTTTTTTTTTGTTAACCTTGTACGCAGTTATTACCAACCAAGGGAAGAACTTGGAAAAGTCAAGGCGCATTGTGAAGGACAAAACTTAATTTGGTGAATCAAATTGTGGGGCTGGTAGATTGTAGGAGGAAGGGGAAACAGGGATGTAGAGCATTGTAGTTAAAGTTCTGGGAAAGTAAGTTGGAATGGGATGTGTGTGTCAAAGACATGACCTCCTCTTGATCTCAGCCCCTGCCAGTTCTCCTTTTACACAAAGGCCATTTCAGCCTGTGATTGTCTCTTAACCTGATTAAACTTCACAGGCTGACTTGAATTTTGACTGTCCAAGGAGATCTTCGGTTTGTTGCAGGTAACAGGCATATAACCATTTGGCCGAGGTTATCCTTCAGTGGTCACTTTAGAACCATGCGAATATTATTAGCTTTTGTGTCTGCCAACTGCACTCAGTTTTTTAAGAGCAGTGACCTAGGTGGTCTGATTATTGTCGACCAATGGTCTGATCCAGAGGGCTTGTTTGAAATTTGATCTGTTATCCTCTGACAGCTCGTTTTGCTTTCTCTTATAAAAACAGGCCAAGTTAGCATCTATAACAAGAAGCCGAGTCTTATCTCTTCGTGAGAATTACATTAGTCCTTGGATATGTCATTGAATGGAATTGCTGAGTGATTAAAGGTTATGTCTGTCACACGTGTACATGTGGGCTATTGTGGGCAACATATTTGAGGAGTTCACAGTCCATGTTATCTGCTTGCAAGTTACAGGGTTGATCTGGCTATAAGAAGGCTACATAGAATTATGTAGCATGGACCTGACTGGTTTGTACCAGTATTTTGTGCTTCACATAAGTCTCCTCCAACTATGCTTCATCTAATTACCTATTGGCATATCCTTATTTCTTCATCCTTGTGTTTTTATATCTTCTCTTAAACACATTTGGAGTCATTGATTCATTACCTCACTGAAGGAGGCCCTTTGGCCTATTAAGTCCATGCTGGCACTTTGTAGACCATAATCTGTCCCATTCCTCCATCCTGTCCCTGTTGCTCTGCAACCTTATTTTGCTGTAGTGCCCATAACAATTTCCTTTCAAACTGTTCTTCATCTCTGCTGCCCACCAACCAAGTTCCAGGTCATTATCTCTGTAAAAATATTGTTCTCATTCCAGCAGCAGTGCCTGCCCGCCCGTCCCCCCCCCCCGCCCCCAATCTGTTGCCAAATGCTTTAAATCTATGCCCCTAGTCCTAGCCCCCAGTTGTTCATAATCCTGAACACCCCTGGACAATTTCTCTTCAATCTCCTTTATTCCAGAGTGAAAAATCTAGCGCTTCCAACCTAATCTTGTGACCCTCATCCCTGGAACCATTCTGGTAAACCTCTGCACCCTTCAGGAATCCTCATACTCTTCCTAAGGAGTGGTGACCAGAACTGGACGCCATGTTGTAATTGTGTACAACCAGGACTTTACAAAAGTTCAGCATGACTTTCCCTGCTTTTACATTCCTTACCTTTATTTATGAAGCCCAAGATCCCACATGCTTTCCTAACGGCTCGGTCAATATGTCCTGCTGCCTTCAAAGGTTTATGCACATGCACTCCCAGGTCCCTCTTTTCCTGCATAGACTTTAGAACTGTGCCATTTAGTCTGTATTACCTCTTCTTATCCCTTAATGCAAAAGTGCGCAAACTCTCACTTCTCTGCATTAAATTGCATCTGCTACTTGTCTGCCCACCATCTGTGTCATTCTGCAGACAATTTGTATGACCCTTAGTGCCTACCAATGTTCCAAGTTTGGTATCATCACATTTTGAGGTGTTACTCTGTATTCCAATATGCAGGTAATTTATATATATTTTAATAAGTTGTATTAGCACTGACCCTTGGGGAACACCACTGTCTACCATCCCCAGTCTAAAAAAACGCACATTTACCATGACGTGCACTTTTCTGTCCCAAAACCATTTTTTAATCCAGTGCGACTGATTTTCCAATCCATGAGCCTCACTTTTGTTAACAGCCTTTTCTGTGGTTATGCTAGTTACGTCAATTACTCCACATTCTAACAACTCTGCAGGTCAGTAGTTAATTAAACAGATGTGAATTTGGCAAAGCAACCACTTGAATGTTATCCTCTTTCTTTCAGGCACAAATCTAACCCGACTCAGCTTCTGGTGGAAGCCAGAGTTCAGCCAAAAACAGCAAAAAACGTAAGTGCTTGGAGTGCACAACTGGATTTAGTTTTCAACCAGTTTCAAGAAACAGAAAGCACTGTTGGTGTAAAGTGGTGTTGGTGTTCAATGCAGCTTGTGTATTTCATTTGTTTCCCAGACGTTTATCCATTCTTCTCATCATTGTGGTGTATGCCTGCAGTCAGTTCGGAAAGAGAATTTGCTGTCCTTGCCCTGCCACCATCCATTCTGCCGCAGTTGCTGGGAACAGCATAGCACTGTACTGGTGAAAGATGGAATCGGAGTGGGTGAGTCAAGGACTTAATGTTGTAATAAAGATAACGTTTATGGGAGTCATTATTCCTGATGTCAGCTGGCAGCTTTCAGATGCTGCAAGAGTTTTTCTCTTTATAGTTCCCATGAGTTTCTGTCCAAAATGCCTTTTTAAATTTAGCAACAGCATGTGGCTTTGGAAATTTCATCTGCCCCCAGTACATAGCCAGCTAGTAAAGACATTCCTTTTGGCAGCAGAGTGGCAGAACTTGGGTTCATGCCTAAGATTCCCCAAGTACCTGACCTTGTTTATATCATTGGGGCGAGATGGCAATTAGGAACAATTGTTCGTTTGTGCCTTAGACGAGGTCAGTTATCCTGGGCCCTTGTTCCATTTGTTACTGGCTGACTCTACCTCTAATACTGGCAGGGACCTTGGTGTTTATTTTGATTTTTGACTTGCTTTGGAGGTGAAGGATAAAAATATTTTCATAGCTACCAATCTATCCCAAAGACCGACCAAGTGATGTGTTCTTAAGCAGTTATTAAGGGGGCTATTTAGTGAGAAGTGTGATGATAGCCAGGTTATCAATAAGTGGTGACTTAAAGGTCTCCGTCTATCCTAATTGAAAATAAAAAAGTGCAAAAATTATTCTTGGAACTATCATCAGCATACTGAACTTTATTTCAGTCAGATTCTCACTGAGAGGAGTGGAAGACAACAGGGTCCTTTGCCTGATGGTATCCAAGAGATGAGTTACAATGACAGTCTCCCATTACAGCTTGAAAAAGTAAAAATGGATGGAATTGAATGAGTTGCAGGTGAATGGGGTGTTGTCAATCTGTAGTTTAATAATAGGGTGAGGTTGGCTCCTGTGGTGGGTTTCAGATTCCAGTCATGCACCTGGAAGTTGTGGAGTAGAAAAGTAATGCCGCCTTTGACAGATAAAGTTGAGGTGGGACTGTGCGTTCCAGAAAGTGGTTGAATGGGTCTGAAGCCTTGGACCAGTTGCTTGCCCCTCCTCGAGAATGGTGCCTAAGCAAGACTCTGAAAGTTACTCCTCATAAGTACTCCCAAACCTGGAGAGGTGTAGAAGGCTGACCAGGAAGACATTGGTTGAGTGACGAAGGAATGAATTCACTGAATACACTACCTCCTCTTTAGAAATCATTGACTTGCTATTATGACACACAGTATTTTGAGATTGAAGATTAAAACACAAATTGGAAGAATAATAGGTTACTATTTTGGGTTGGAGGCTCTGTTGGAAACATTGAGGGGAAACTAACTGGAATGGAGAAGTTTGAGCTTTTTACTGCTGATTATTAAAAGATCAGTTTATTTACAGCATTCTACTGTTCCCAAATGCTAGCTGAGGAGGTGAATAAAAGGTTGTTGGAATAAATACTATGATTTGTATACTGTGAGCACTAAACTAGCTTAAAATTTGATATTGCATCTTTTTCTTCAAAGCTTCCATGTTATGTTCCTTCGCGTGTTTTTAATGCTTTATTTTATCATATGATTGTGAGAGTCAATAACTCTAGTAAATTGGATATAAAGCAGTCCAGTATAGAAAGAAACCCTTGCTGTGTTCAAGTGAATGGCTAATCTTTAGTGGCACAGTAAATCCTGTCGAATGACTATATTCAGAGCTGTCAGGAGACATTTTATAGACCAGGGTTTGCTTTAGTGGTTTCTTAATATTGGCTTCCTAAAATCAGCAAGATTCTATTACAAGCTTCTCTCTCCAAATATTTTAATTTGACCAGCATGAACCACATGGCTATCTTATGCACTCTTTTAGATTAAAAACATTTATTTGTAAAAGTTCTACACTATCGAAATTGCGTTATGTTGTTTGGTAAAAAGCTTTGAAAACTGATCTGTTTCCCTATTAATTGAATTACATTGAAGTGTGCCCCTGATTGCAGCAGCGAGACAGAGTGCTCTTGTGAACTGCTAGCTGCATACAAGTTATCTGGAAATTAATTGCTCTGCAATGGTTACCGTGAATCTCACTTTGATCGAGTGTTGTAATATGCAGGCTGTGGCTACTTTTGGCCGTTTTGATTCCTTTTGCTTCTCGATTATTGCTTATACTGTCTGCCTGCAGTTACTGCTTTCCATGTGGGCTAAAATTTGTGCTCACTAGGGTTGCTTCTAACTCATTTTGCTTGAAAATTGTAGCTGAGAGTGAGTGAGATGTTGTTTTTGGCACAATGGCCTGTATTTGAATCCTGATTAAAGTATTCATATATCTCCCCCCCCCCCCCCCTCCCCCCCACCCACCCACCCACCCACTCACCACCTCGAATATTTTGAAGGCGATAATGCTTGCACCATTAACCATGGGCAGCAGAAGCCCAAAATGTCCACTTCATATTGTAATGAATGTTGGAAATTATTTTGATACTTTTTGAATTCTTTGGTCCTCTTTCTCTTGAAGATGCTGATTCTTGGCTGGGCTATAGGCCTACGTACGTTGAGTACTCTCTGGACTCTTGTCCAAGTGGCTATTATTTATGTGGTGCTTGACTATGTATTCCATTAGGACTTAAACCATGATGAACAGTGCAACTGAGTGCTGTTCCAACATCCACTGAGACACACTTCCACCAGCAGCTGAAATCTGATAACTTAGCCAATGAACAGAACAACAACACTGTTATTACTCAACCAGCTAGGCCCCAAGGAACTTGTGTATATTTTCATTTAGGTAAATTGGGAAGCAAGAATGCCTCCCTTCTCCTTTACTTCGAACATCTAATAGGGCCAAAGAAGGATCCTCCCAGCCATTAGGTTGTGAACTGAGCAGAACAATACCGTGTGGTTAGATTTCACGTCTCCCTTGGTCCCTGTGAGAAGTACTTGACATTTCATGGAGTAGAACTGAAGTTGGGAGTACAGAGTATTCGGGCGTGCTGTGACCATAACACTGATTCCTAGGCTAGATTGTGGCATATAGAGTCATAGAGGTTTACAGCATGGCCCAACTTGTTCATGCCGTCTTTTTTTTTTAAACCCCTAAGCTAATCCCAATTGCCTGCATTTGGCCCATATCCCTCTATACCCATCTTACCCATGTAACTGTCTAGATGCTTTTTAAAAGACAAAATTGTACCCATCCCTACTACTACCTCTGGCAGCTTGTTCCAGACACTCACCACCCTGTGTGAAAAAATTGCCCCTCTGGGCACTTTTGTGTATCTCCCCTCTCACCTTAAACCTATGCCCTCTAGTTTTAGACTCCCCTACCTTTGGGAAAAGATATTGACTATCTAGTTGATCTGTGCCCCTCATTATTTTGTAGACCTCTATAAGATCACCCCTCAGCCTCCTACGCTCCAGAGAAAAAAGTCCCAGTCTATCCAGCCTCTCCTTATAATTCAATCCATCAAGCCCCGGTAGCATTCCAGTAAATCTTTTCTGCATGCTTTTTAATTTAATATCCTTTCTATAATAGGGTCACCAGAACTGTACACAGTATTCCAAGTGTGGCCTTACCAATGTCTTGTACAACTTCAACAAGACGTCCCAACTCCTGTATTCAATATTCTGACCGATGAAACCAAGCATGCCAAATTCCTTCTTCACCACTCTGTCTACCTGTGACTCCACTTTCAGGGAGCTATGAACATGTACTCCTAAATCTCTTTGTTCTATAACTCTCTCCAATGCCCCACCATTAACTAAGTAAGCCCTGCCCCCGACAATCAAGGGCGGCACGGCAGCACAGTGGTTAGCACTGCTGCTTCACAGCTCCAGGGTCCCGGGTTCAATTCCCCGCTCGGGTCATTGTCTGTGTGGAGTTTGCACATTCTCCTCGTGTCTGCGTGGGTTTCCTCCGGGTGCTCCGGTTTCCTCTCACAGTCCAAAAATGTGCGGGTTAGGTTGATTGGCCAGGTTAAAAAAAAGAATTGCCCCTTAGAGTCCTGAGATGCATAGGTTAGAGGGATTAGCGGGTAAAATATGTGGGGGTAGGGCCTGGGTGGGATTGTGGTCGGTGCAGACTCGATGGGCCGAATGGCCTCCTTCTGCACTGTAGGGTTTCTATGATTCTATGATTGATAAAATGCATCACCGTGCATTTATCTAAATTATACTCCATCTGCCATTCGTCAGCCCACTAGCCCAATTGATCAAGATCCCGTTGCAATCCGAGATAACCTTCACTGTCCACTATGCCACCAATCTTGGTGTCATCTGCAAAATTACTAACCATGCCCCTTATATTCTCATCCAAATCATTAATATAAATGAAAAATAACAGTGGACCCAGCGCTGATCTCTGAGGCACCCCGCTGGTCACAGGCTTCCAGTTTGAAAAACAATCCTCTACAACCACCCTCTGGCTTAGGTCATCAAGCCAATTTTGTATCCATTTAGCTACCTCACCCTGGATCCCATGAGATTTAACTTTATGCAACAACCTATCATGTGGTACCTTGTCAAAGGCCTTGCTAAAGTCCATGTAGACAACATCAACTGCACTGCCCTCATCTACCTTCTTGGTTACCCCTTCAAAAAACTCAATCAAATTTGTGAGGCATGATTTTCCACTCTCAAAGCCATATGTAGCTCCATTAAGGGTCTGTTAATTCAAACATGGTGATAAGATGGTTGGTGAGTGCTGCAAGTGGACGGTGTGCAAAGATTTATTTTTCAGAACCTGATCCTGTTCTACAATATCAGATTTTGTTTGAAGGATTGACGGTAACCAGTCTGTATCTTGCTAGGCATATCCTGTATGGCACAAGATTGCTTGCTCCGAACACCTGAGGATTTTGCTTTTCCTTTGATTTCTAACGAAGAACTGAGAGAAAAATACAGGCGCTACCTCTTCAGAGATTATATAGAGGTGGGTGATCTTCAACACTTTGTAAATGTTTGACAGAATGGGGATGCAATAATTGACAAGATATGTTATAAGCTTGTTGACATGAATCGGGAGAAGGTGACTATCCTCATTATCATAGAATCTCGACAGTACAGAAGGAGGCCATTCGGCTCATCGAGTCTGTACCGACCACAATCCCACCCAGGCCCTATTTCCGTAACCCCATGCATTTACCCTGCTAATCCCCCTGACACCAGGGTCAATTTAGTATGGCCAATCCGTCTAACCCGCACATCTTTGGAGTGTGGGAGGAAACCGGAGCACCCGGAGGAAACCCACGCAGACACGTGAGTTATCATTAATTATAAATTCAACTTTGAATCAAAAATACGCGGATGATAGTGAATCGAAAGTGAAAATTTTTCTTTTCTTGGACTCCGAGCTTGTCTAAGAGCAAAGATGTGACTCTACTGACTTAGCTAATCTCAGTGCCCTTGGCCCTGAATGGGAGGTTCGATTACCTGAGGTTCCCACTCTTGGAGGCTGTCCGTTGAACAATGGTGGTAAGCATAAGTAGATGTCAGGCAAGAATAAATTTAAGCTTGGTGCTGATGCCATTGTGAATACACTGCAGAAGTTCAGGACTAAATAGACAAGGGGCCTACGTTGAAATGCAGAGTGGCAGGAGTTGATCACCTGTCGAGGGACATTGTGGAATGAGTGGAAAGTCACACCCAGTAGTAATTCAAGTAAGTATATTTACTTAGCGTAATGATTTTAGAACTAAGATGGTATTTCTCCTGCACTAATTATTTTTCCATGTCCACTGTCCAAATGGTACAAATCTGATGAGCAATAATATGAAATATCTTGGTTTACCTTCGGTAATATTTCAGTGCACTTGGAACTGTCATGGAAAACTAGTTATTTCCTCAGCAGGAATTGACTGTATTTGATTTTCTGCCTTCTAATTGGTGACAATCACATATTGCATTGCTGGCTACTGCACTGAGACCTGAGATGAAAGTGATATTGAACCTGCAAATTAACTCACGTATTTGTCAGAGGCCAGAAATAGAAGAGCTCTCAAGAGTGTGACCTAAGCAATTTCAGCGAGTAAAAGAGTGGAGTATTTTCCTCCCACTCTTGGTTAGCCAGCTTCACACTGAATCTCTTACTTGAAAATGAGCTCAGGCAACTGAATCCTGAAGAATAAAATCCACTTCAGCCGAGGGAATTGTTTTACCACAAAGGTACATTAAGGCAGCGAGAAAGCAAAGCCTTAGCGTTTGACTGGAACATGCTAGAGTGCACGCTGATTCTTTTAAAATCTAGCTTGAACAATTGCCATTCTCTTGAGCTTGCCCTAAAGCAGCACTCTGTTTGCTTTCTCCACTGCCCAACTCCCCTCACCCCCTCCACACCCCTCCCCAAACCATCCAAGAGTGAGGACAGCAACATCGGAAAGTTGGTGGGCTGTGAGTAAGTTGCTCTCAGAACAGGTGACGCTGCGGCACTGTGTAGGCATAGATGCAAAGTGGAGGTGAAACGCAGATGACCTCAGGCCCATATTGTGAGCCCTGCTCTCTCATTATATCCCTCAGTTCCTCCCAGTGATGTTTCTGAAATACAGACATTATGGAAGAAAATAACACACACACCAAGTAATTTCAATACTGACTCATAGCCAAGAAGGGGTTATGCAGTCACTTGCGCCCTTATTGACAATCCAAAGATGATTCTGCTGCCCTGCTTCCTCCTTGATTGTTATGTTTCTTTCTCTGTTTTAATGCCCCCTCCCCCCTCTTTTGCAATACGCTTTGATAGTTAAAAGAACCACTTCTGTGAATGTTACCCACAAAACTCTTGAAAGCAATATTCATTCTAGTTTGACAATTGTTAGTTGTAATAATTTGTGTTCACCAGTTCAAGGAAAAACAACATGTTTATTTACAGGTCAAGACTATATAGAGACTTGCAGCCTCGTGATGGTTCTGGAACAAAATCCCCTGCTTACGGGGTGAACCCCCAACCTGGTCCTTGATTTTCTGGCTCATGTGACCCTTAAAGGGAGCAGTCACCACATTTAGTGAATTGAGAGGTGGTGATTATATACAAGTTAATGAGAAGATTTAATAGAATGGCCCTGCAGTATAAAATAGCTCTTTAAGGAACAGCATCACTAAAATTAAGGAAGGATTTGATTGCGGTAGCATTAGCAAGAGTTGGCTGCATTGCTTTTCCAGTTGTTGGCCAGTTCAGTGTTAATAAAAGTTTGAAGATTGTATTGCTCACCCATCAAGCTTTATAATACTGATAAAGAGCAGATTTTAAATTATTTTAAATGACTAAATAGGTGTTGAATGAATTGTATTGTTAATGCCTTATGACTAATAGAGGATAAGCTAGCTTACTCAGTGAAGACTTCAGATGTACAAACCTTAAATTAGCATGAAGCAGGAATTGCATGATTCAGCACTGGATGTTGAACATCATTTGGTTATGACTGCCACTTTTGCATTGTCCACTAGACAATAGTAGTTGATGTCAGAGGGACTTCAAACAGGGACAGAAATGGCTTTGATTCATGCATGTAATCAGAGGGGGCCATAGTCTTGTGAGGGCACTTTTTACTCATTGTTTCCTCATTCCATATTTAAAAATGTCTTTCTGGCCCTTTCACCAGTTCTTAAAAAAAATGTTTTACTTCATCCTTAAAGTTACAAATACAAAGTGGACCGGTCAGACCCAAATCCATTCTTTGCTTGTTCCAAAAACCAAATTCAAATTGAATCCAATTCATGGTTCCCACAAAAGAGACAAACAAGATTCAAGCTGGCAAGAGAAGGTATTGCACTCCATCTTGGGCTTGATCTAAGCCAAAAGGCCAAGATCTTTGTTTGACCCCTTGCCAAGTAAGTGTTTTGAGTTGATCAGTTAGGTTAATCAGGCTGATGTAGGAAACCCATCGATTGCAAGCTACCAAAATTTGGAAAAGCAATCCGATTACTCAGTTTCTTTCAAAATTCTTGATCAAGAAGCAGAAAATTGCTGGCAATCTTTCCCAATTTCATTTGCTTTCTGCATTTTCTCAGTCAATAAACTAATGGATACAAATTTAAGTAGTACAGTTAATCGCTTAAACATCTAAGTAATAGTAATTTGCAGAGAGAAAATAACATTGCCTAGAGTTGGTTAGTAATCTGCCTTGTTCCCTGCTTTTGTTTGCGATAAAACAGCATGCAATGTCTGGGAACATGGATTTATCAGTCCAGATGTCCAATTGATCTATAGCTATTGGTGTGTCTTGTAGAACTTCATTAATACAGCTGTTTATTGATGTGTTTTTGTGAGAAAACTGCTTTGCACTGGCATGTTTTTGTTGTATCTGTCGGTGCTTGGTATAAGTCAATTAAAAAATACCAAATAGCTTTGCAAAACTTAAAGTTACAGCAATTACACAAAGTCTATATAAAATCGGTGCTTGAAAGTGATTAGTGTGCTAGATATAACGCAACTGATGCGTATTAAAATTTAAAATAACTAGAGTTACAGAACTTAATTCTAAATCTAAATCAAAGATGGTTACATACTTTGAAAGAAAGTGACTTTTCCTGAACATCGCAAGCTCAACTGCACTAATTTAATGCATAAGGCAGAACGTTTTAACACTTGGGTTTTTCTTTCCACTTTGTATTTAGAAAATTGAGCTGATAATTTTAAGTGCGAGGGAGGTGGATGGTCCCACACCAGTAATTGTTCAACCTTGACGTCAGATTTTTTTTTCTCCCTTGTAAATTTTGAGTGTGATGCTAAGACTGAGTCATGTGATGAGCTCGTGTCCCAGAATTCGACGTTAAACCATATTAGGTTGACATACTCCAGTTGTTTGGCTAATGCCCATAACTAAACTGCAAGTTAATCATAAATGATAATCAGAATTAAATGTTTCTGTAAGTCACGTTATAGGGATTTAATAAATGCAAACTATTCTGGTATGGTCAACTATTGAGTATGGCTGCACAAACATTTTTCAGTTTGGACAGGGCTGCCAGTCTATAATGTGAAACTACACACGTTCTGACTTTGGGAGTTTTTGTGTTTGCAAGAGAGCGATATGATGGCCAGACTCATACTTTTCTCTTGGATTCCACTACTATAGCTGAAGTAGAGGTTGAAAATTTATCCAGAGTTGGGGAGTTTTGCCAATGTGCTATGCAAAATTTGTTTCTTTGGCAACTGGCACTTGCTGATTACAAAATGATTGCTGCACTGGATGGTTATGAATTGCACAAAGTCCTTTTGAAATGTCAAAAGATGTGCCAAGGTGGTAATGCAAGTTGCTATTTTCTTCCCTTCGGTGGACTCAGCTGGATCTGGTGTGGATCAAATTTGTCAAAAGAGCACAACTTGTGCCACTGATTGTCCCTTTCCTATGTTGAAAATGCAAGATGCTGTTGTGAAATCTGAAAGGCACATCTTTCTCTCTTTGCTAACTGTTGCTTTGGTTGTTCTTAAAATAGAGCCACTATCAGTTGCAGCTGTGTCCTGGTGCTGACTGTCCCATGGTAATTCAGGTACAAGAACCCAAGGCTCGACGTGTGCAATGCAGCCGCTGTAATGAGGTCTTCTGGTATGTGTCTGACATTGAAATTTAATCCTGTTGAACAAAGATTGGTGCCCCTCTGAAGGCACTATTGCTTGCTTCATTGGCTGTTGAAAATCTCAATGCATGATTTAAAGAGTAACAGTGAATTGCCCTGATGTTTTCGGTACAATTGGATAGTGCCAAAAAAGTGATTCAATTTATTGTTGGATGTTGGATGTTACTATGCAGAAAATGACTTTTGTACTTGTTCCAATAAGCCACTGCACTGCAAAGGTTATTCACTTGATGTGAATCACTTTGAGATGTTTGAATAAGGTGTAATACAAATGTAATGCACTCAGTCTCTTGACTATGTTTAGCAATAATTAATTTCACACGAGGAAACCCATCACTATTCAAAGTTCCCCTGTATATTTATTTTTGATGCTTATGTGATACCTCGAGTGAATATTCTCCAAAACTCCATGTATAGAGCTGTGGCTTACCTTAATGAGTTCTGCAAACCTTTCAGTGCTCTGAATAAGTTGCCTTAGATCAGTTTTGTACCTCCATAGACCCGGTTGTGGTTGTTAGCAGAAGGTTGAGGGGAGACCTGAGACAATAAAAGGGTTTCATAGGGGAGACATGGAGAAGATGTATCACCTTGCAGGGGAGACTGGAACTAGGGACCATAGGTACTAGATAGTCACACAAAAAATTCAGGTTAAATTTCTTCACTCAGTGTGGTTAGAATGTGGACCTCACTAACACAAGGAGATGGATAACACTTGCATTTAAGGGGGCTCTAGATGAGCACAAGGAAGAAAGGAACAGCAGGATGTACTGACGTTGTTAGAGGAAGAGGGATGATGGGAGGCTCCTGCCAACCATAACATTTGGCAGGGCTGAATGTTGCTGTGCTTTAAACATGAGGCAATATCTGCATTCTGCTTTAAGGGAAGTAAGTTAGTTGCCAAAGGTGGTAGTAGAAGAGGGGTACAATTTTGTCTTTTAAAAAGCATGTAGACAATTACCTGGGTAAGATGGGTATAGAGGGATATGGGCCAAATGTGGGCAATTAGGACTAGCTTCGGGGTTTTAAAAAATGGGTAGCATGGACAAGTTGGGCCAAAGGGCGTGTTTCCATGCTGTAACTCTGTGAGACTCTATGAAACAGGAGTAAAGCATTGTTCCTCTTAGTACAACAGATGGTGCAATACTAGGAATATATTGGACAGAGTTAAAAATGAGTTGTATTGATGTAGTTGCCTGTTGCATCACATCTCAAATCTTTGTGTACAGTGAATTGCAATTACTGTAGGTATACTGCTGTTTTGCACAGTTCAGCTTCTCACACGCATGAATATAACTGGTTATCTGTTTTAGTGTTTGACAGTTGATAGAAGAGGTGTTGAGAACCTCGCCGATGTTGAATGCAAAGGTATCCCAAAACCCACAAGGGTAACTTGGAACACTGATTCTTAGTGGTAAAATAATGAGGAAAGATATGCAAACCAGTGAGGAAAAGTAAAGTCTTGTTGTAATCAATCATAAAAAAAATTTATTACTTTAAAAGAAAAAGACAACAGTACTCATAACTACAATAATGACTATACACTCTATTTCATGAAGTTAATCCCATTCCTGTCTGTGTGTCTGAAGTCTGAGAAATGTCCCTTGTCTCAAATTCAGAATCCTACACAATGGGGTGGGATTTTGCACAACCTACCATGTATTTTGTGGAGGTGGCCCGCCGTTGGCTGGTGGCAGGATCTTCTAGTCCTGCCATTGTCAACAGGGCTTCCCATTGAGTGCACCCCATGCTGCTGTGAAACCCACTCCCTCATACTGTCGCCAGTTAACCCTGCAGTGGATTTTTTTTTCCTTTTGATAGTATTCTATCTCAATAACCCCCTTGGGCTAGGCTTTTGGCATATAGGTGTAAACTATATTCTCTCTCCATGTCTATAGTTCTAACAGCACTTGTGTCCGGCTGCTAAGCTAATTCACATGTCAAAAACCCCATTCGCACAGGTGGACTTGTCTCAATCTTTATTTTATACAAATCATATTTTTAATTATTTTATTCAATTCTTAAATCTTCGTTTTCTTTCAAGACCTTTACATTTCGGAAGAAGGCATCAAATTTATGTCCTTGTTTGACTAACGCAGAAGGACCTTTACCTTTCCGGACCAAGCACATGGGACTTGGGCTCACCATTACATTTGAGGGACACTCCCGACCAGTGTAGCAGTCCATTTGTATTGCACTGTAGTCTCAGCATGACTCATATCTTTTGATATCTGGAATGGGACTTGAACCATAGCCTCTGAAGAAGGCAATGCTGAAATTGTCTCCATTTTATTGGCGGCATTATTACCTGGAAGCAATGCTGTTACTTGAACCCTAAGCAACATTTCTTGTCTTGCAGCTTCAAGTGTCGCCAGATGTACCACGCTCCTACTGACTGTACCACTATTAAAAAATGGCTCACCAAATGTGCTGATGACTCTGAGACGGCAAATTACATCAGTGCGCATACGAAAGATGTAAGGAGGTACCAATATAGTGCACCCGTGTATTAACTGTGATACTGGTCCAATGATCCAAAGATATTTTATTAATTCTTGGGATTTGGCATCACCGGCAAGACTGGTAATTATTCTTGGCTGCCCTGTGAAGGGGAGAGGATGGTTTTTATTTCCAGATGTTTAAAACTGAGTTCAAATTCTCTGGATTATTAGATCAGACATCAGGATTGCTGGCCCAGGATCATAATCCTGACACTACCGTAACAAGTTATGAAACTGATTTCAGTTACGCTGATCAACAAAAGAAGCAATTGTGGAGAGAGAATAGAACCAACATAGAATCCCTAGAGTGCAGAAGGAGACCATTCGGCCCATCTAGTCTGCACCCTCCACAATCCCACCCAGGCCTTATCCCCATAATCCCATGCATTTACCCTAGCTAATCCCCCTGACACAAAGGGGCAATTTAGCACGGCCAATCCACTTAGCCCGCACATCTTGGGACTGTGGGAGGAAACCGGAGCACCCAGAGGAAACCCGTGCAGACACTGGGAGAATGTGCAGACTCCATACAGACACTGACCCAAGCCAGGAATCGAACCCGGGTCTCTGGTACTGAGGCAGCAGTGCTAACCACTGTGCTACCGTGCTGCCCCTCGATGTTTTGAGTCAGAAGAGTCATCTGACGCAAAACCTTCTCTGTCCACAGATGCTGAGATTTTCCAACATTTGCTGTTCTGTTTCTGATTCCAACATCCGTAGTATTTTTATTTTATTAAAGAAGCAATTGGGTTTGTTTTTATAAAGCTGATCTTTTTCACTGATATTCAGTGGCGAAAGGAAACTGTTGGTCCTATATGCTTTGGCACCACTCCATGTGCTGGTGTTTTAATGCCTTCTAAAGTGATCATGAAAGTTGTGACTCCGTTGTGAGACAGTCACTATGACAGAAGGCCATTGCCACTTTCTCGGTAATAAATATATAGCCTCGATTGTGTATCCCACGTTCAGAAAACAAATGTGAGCTCGGCCATGAATGTCAGTAAATTATTTCTCTATATGGATGGAGCATTATAACAACCAATGAGCAACAACATTGGATGATTTTTGTTTTGTTTCTTTCATTTTCATGACTGGCCAACATCTGCTCAGAGTTCCAGGAAAACATGTGAATCACTTGGTGGGGCAGAAACTTCATTAGACAATAGAATTTATTTTTAAATGGGGCGATTATGCAGTAGTTTTATTAACACTTGCCTCTGCTGCGTTATTCACTTGGTCTTATTCCCAGACAGAAGGTGCTAAGTCACCATATTCTGTCCAGGTGCTTTTTAGGATGCCGTGACAGATAATCATGTGAATGGTATCTCACTCCATCAGGAAAGTTGCTGCTAATGGCAGTTTTAATATTACATAACCTCAATTGGCGCAACTTAATCAAGTTTGGGGTTAGTTGCAATCTATTCCCACAATTACAAATGTATTTAATAAGAACCTTAATATATATTTTTTTGAAACTGAGTCAAACCTTAATTCTAAATTTAAAAAGCTTCCTTTCTCCATTTTGTCCCCCCCTTTATATAAGTTTCCTGATGGAAGTTAACCATTATTGATGCTTATCATTGCTGTTTTGTTTGGGAGAGGGTGGGAGTGTGGTGGTGTGGGTTTGTTTCTCCCCCTTCCAATACTGCTACTATCAAGGCAAGTGTTAATCCTCTTTTGGTACCTTTTACTGGAAAAAAAGGGGAAATCTCTGCACAGGTTTTTGTAGCGGTTTATCACTTCCCCCCCCCCCTCTTCTTGATACAACTCTTCTTGGTAATTCAAGCTGCTAATACACTCTGACCCCAGTTCTAGTTTTCAATGGAAAGTTATTTTCTTGCGTAAATTGAGCAGTTCTGTCTGAACTTGCTTGTGGTGCATTATTGAACCAAAATGTGTTACAGCCAGTACTTTGGAAGTACTGCTGTCATATGGGAGACATATATGCACAGTAGGATTTTCTTCTCCCAGTTTCCACCAAAATGTTTTAAAATTTCTATTCACCTTGCTGATGTGAAGTTTTGCATAGCAACATACCAAACTTGCATTGCGAAAGTGGGCTAGCTTCATTTTTAAAAAAAAAAAGCATACACTTTTCATAACCCCAGGACAACTCTAAGCACTTTGCAGCCAATGAGGTACTTTTTGAAATATATTTATTGTAGGAAACACAGCCAATTTATGCACAGCAACCTTCCAAAATCGCCTAAGGACCAGATCGTCTGTTTTAGTTACGTTGGTTGAGGCACAAGTATTCGCCAGGACACTAGGGTGAGCTCCTTGTTCCTCTTCAAAATGGTGTCTGCCCTAAAAGATGCACTGCAGGAAGAAAATTTAGGAGATGAGAAGAAATTGTCAGCGAAAAATATCTGTATCTCTTTTCCCCTGTAATCCATTGCATATTATTTCCATTGGAAACCCATTACAGTAATAGCTTTTTGGTTCATGTCAAGCTGCACTAAATTTAGCCATAAATTTACCCACAGCAGATTAGCTCCTGATGCAATGCAGCAAATGTTCAGGATCTATCTGAAATAAGCTGTAGGTCAGTGGCGACTAGTGTTTAATGTTAATTAGATCTCTTGCACTATTTGGATGAGCAAACCCACCCCAAGTTCAAATAAGAATCAACAACTCGAAAACCAAACTGTAAGAATGGCAATGTTTATCACAGTTATAAGTGCTGCCAACGGTAAAATTCTCCAGTGCATTAGCCTATTTTCTGCAGAGAAAATTATTATTCTAATTGCTTATTTGTTTTAATCTTGCAGTGTCCTAAGTGCAATATTTGCATTGAGAAAAATGGAGGGTGCAATCACATGGTGAGATAATTATTCACAATTTATTCGTTTTCATAGATCTTCCAATGTGCTGAGGGTCTGTTTTATCACTGATCATCTCTTTCTGATTATCTGTTTCAGCAATGCTCAAAATGCAAGCATGGTGAGTAGAGAAAAATGAAAATTATATTGAATGTTAAATTTTACGTGCACTGCCCTGAGGGTGCATACCTGGAAATGATAACGGTCTCGATCTGTGATTTTTCTTGGATGATAGACTGAGGTGTTTTTGAAATTCCTCAGTGTACTTTGGGAGCTCAGAAACAGGAACCTTGCTCCTTAATATCCATGACATTCTTTTTTTCATGAGAAAAGTATATATTTTTGTGAATGGATGCCCCAGTGCGATTACCGAAATTGCCATTTTTTGAATGAGAACTTAATCTGGTAAATGCAACTTATTACATGGTATTATTTGAAGGGGAGGTAAGTTCCGACATCATGATCAACCTTCATTCCTGAACCATGTACCAAGGGGCATGACTGATGGAGTTGTACTTCACTGCATTTGCTATTGATGCAATGTGTGTCTCATATGTTCCTTTGATTCAGTTTGTGTTCCAACATTTGTGCATTTAAAAAAAGAGTATTTTGACAAATTTAGACTGATTTAATTCAGTTGCATGTAGCTTAATTACCGGATCCTAAATTAGCTCTTTTAAACTGTCTAGCTCAACAGAGGTATAACCATCACACAGACTCAAATACTGAATTAACAAACAATATCAAAGTTTATTGAATAAAGGATAAAATAAAGCAACAATACCCTCATAAATTAAGTAAAGGAACAAATGAACAGAAGGTTCTTGAAGTCTTCACAACTTCAAATGGATGGCCAGTCCGGAAGATGTGGAAAACGACCTCCACTCCTCTTGCTGACAGCAGCAATTCTGCCTGTCTTGGGTGGAAACTGCACTATCCAAGGCCCAAGCCAAGAGGAATTCTGCCCCTGTCCCTGGGCTCACTGTTACACTACTCATTCTACCACCAACATGAGTTCTATCTCTGTCCTTGAGAAAACACAATACAGCTGATTTCCCTTCACTTGCTGTATGCAAAAATGATGGTTGCTGAAATGCACGTTTATACCAAAATCTGGCATCACCCCACCCCACCTTGATCCAAAGTTGTTTCTAACGGCCGGTTGTCAATGATGTTGTAAGGGTTAACTTAATTGAATTTGCCCTTGTTGCCTCGTTTGGTAGCAGGTGTTCAAATCACAGAATGGCTTTGATTAGATGAGGTTTTATTACAAAATGGTGGCTCGATTTTGTTAGCCGATTTGTAGAATGCATGTGTTTGTAAAAGCCTGTGAAATGGGAAAGTTAAGCAGGCAACCTAAATCCGACTAAAATAAAATCTAATATCTAGGCCAGCTTACACACTCTCACTAACTGGATCATTTTATGTATATGGTGGAAAAATAAAATGTGTGGATTTTTGAAAGTTTTAAGAGTTAATCATTGGGGAAAAAAAAGCGCAAGTCAAGGGATGGACTCAGAGTTACTACTATAAAATGCACCATCGTTTATATTGTGCTACTCTGAAGTTGGTTTGAGTCAGGTTCTTGGGATTACCAAATCAGGTTGCATTGATGGAGTACTTTACATGCAAGAAATCGTCTCAAAGTGACTTTGTTTGTGGATCACAAACATATGATACTGAATATGTTGATTGGAGGTTCATGACTCCACAATGACATGGATGTTACGGCGATAGCAACGAGCAAAGAAAATTACAGCTCAGGAACAGGCCCTTCGGCCCTCCAAGCCTGCACCGACCATGCTGCCCGACTGAACTAAAACCCCCTACCCTTCCGGAGACCATATCCCTCTATTCCCATCCTATTCATGGATTTGTCAAGACGCCCCTTAAAAGTCACTACCGTATCCGCTTCCACTGCCTCCCCTGGCAATGAGTTCCAGGCACCCACCTTCCTTCTCTATGAACAGTATACTTTGTCTGTATAGCGTGCAAGAACCAATACTTTTCACTGTATACTAATACATGTGACAAATCTAATTAACTGGCACAGGTGTCTAGTTTATTTCCTGACAACACCGGTGAAATGCCATGGGATGTTTTTCTATCTTAAATGCGACAGCAAGTTGTCATTTTAGCCAAAGCTAAACCAGCATGGATTCTGCAGAGCTAATTCAGAAACTACCCATTCAGACTGAGTGAGATTAGCACGTACAATCTAACCCACACAGGACAGTTTATGCTGTTATGGGTGACTGGATGTGGTGGCGCCAGCACTCTCTTGGCGGATGACAAACACAGGATAGGGTGGGGGGAGAGGGCCTGGGTAAGCTACTCTGTCAGATAGATGGGCCAAATGGCCTCTTCTAGACTGTAGGAATTGTATGATGATTACTTAGTGCTACAGAAGTGCTGGGGATTATTGTAGTGTTCGCACTTCCTCCTTGGCTAATGTTAATGGATTGGATTTAGGAGTTAATTTTTCTTACAGAAAAGAAAATAAAATTTTGGGCTAGCCACTTGATTATGTATTATGGAAGTTTGCCAAGCTCTCCATTTTAAAATTATTTTCAGATTTCTGCTGGATGTGCCTGGGGGATTGGAAAACCCATGGCAGCGAGTACTATGAGTGCAGTCGGTACAAGGAGAATCCTGACATTGTGAACCAGAGCCAGCAGGCACAGGCCAGGGAAGCTTTGAAGAAATACTTATTCTACTTTGAAAGGGTAAGAGGTGCATTGACTGAATGGATGTTAGAAACTGTAACTCTTACTTTTTCCCCACTGCTATCCTGAAAACACTGGTTAAAGTCCCAAGGGGGCCAGCAGCCATTTTTGGCCGTTGATCGCATGTAGTCTGAGGTTGAGTGTTGGTTGTTTAATTTGGAGAGCCTTGCGACCACGTCTGACCTATTTATTTTTGTGCTCACTCTCGCCTGTCACTTCTGCTTTCTTTGTCAGTATAAAGCGTGTGCCCATTATTTAAGAGGCAATGGTTTGAATCTCAATCCTGCAGAAGAGGTGGTGTTGAGCACTGAATTTCCTCATTTTTGTCAATGTTGCTCTGGATGGAAGGAGTAGTAACCCGGTTATGATGATCTGGGCTCCTGTTTTTTAGTGGGAATTTTTCTCTTAGCTGGGGAAGTTGGGGTTTTAAGAGGCGTAAATGAGTTTTACCTTGCTTTATTCTTTCTCTTTTTATCTTTGTAGTGGGAAAACCACAATAAGAGTCTGCAGCTAGAAGCACAGACATACCAGAGGATTCAAGAGAAAATCCAGGAACGAGTTATGAACAATCTGGGAACGTGGATTGATTGGCAGTATTTACAGAATGCCGCCAAGCTCCTTGCCAAGGTATTTAATGCTCACTGAGTCATGTGCCTACAGGTTAGTAAAACTAGGACATGCAGACTAGTTATGAGATAGGCAAAGTACAAAATGTCCATGAAAGTACAAATCAACGTTGAATTAGTAGACCATTTAGAATGGAGGTGAGGAGACATTTCTTCACCCAGAGTGGTGAGCCTGTGGAACTCATTACCACAGGAAGTAGTTGATGCCAAAACATTGAATATATTCAAGAGGCGGCTGGATATAGCACTTGGGCCGAATGGGATCAAAGGTTATGGGGAGAAAGCAGGTTTAGGCTATTGAATTGGATGATCAGCTATGATCATGGTGAATGGCGGAGCAGACTCTAAGGGCCAAATGACCTCCTCCTGCTCCTATCTTCTATGTCTTATGAAGTCGCTGCAATGGCTTCAATGTACTGTTTTTGATCCCTGCAATTTCAATCTTAAACTTTGGTGTATCCTATTGAAATCTGTTAAGGACCAGACCAGAAACTCCACGGTATATTATAAAATTAGCCTAGATGCCAGCTTTTTTGATTTTGGCATTAGGGTGAGCATAAAATGTTTCACTCCAGGTATGATTCGATTGACCCACTAGGAAGCTTTTATTAAAACCAACTTTATTTAACAACACAGTTAAAATCTCTCAAAGAATCAGCATAACTTTTACCAGTTGAAAATAGTTAAACATGACAAGGTATAATTCTTAACAGCTGGCTATCTCTATTCTTCCAATGTAAGCAATATCTCCACAGGCATACATCCCTCTTCAGAATAAGTTAGCATATAAAAAATGTATCGGCTCCTGTGGGTGCTAGATTTCCAGCCTTTTAACCTCTGGACAGATATAGAAAGACGCATGTTTTCTGACTCCCATACAGCAGCCTCCAGAGGAAAACACTTATTTCCTGGTGTCCAAATAAAGGGAGAGAGACCGAGAAAGCTACCTCTCTCTAAAGATCCTAAGCAGCAACTGAATTGATTTTGCTGTGTAAGCCTAATCCCTCCCAGTCACATCATCTTTCCTGTCAACCAATCTAATCAAGCCCTACTCTGGAAAAACCCCAGGGGAAAACACTAAAATAACAGAACAGCATTAGCCCAGATTAAAACAAATATTTTAGCAATTGAGATCACTTATGCTGCTGTAGTAACAACAGGACTGCTGGTTACAGACAAAGCGGCACAGGTTGATAGAACTGATTGCTAAAACAAACTCTGCACAAGAAACATGACACAAATACATTTCTTAAAGGTACAGTATTGTCACAGATCACCCAAGCAAGTAGATATTAGATATTTAATCCTGGTTCTCCCTATCTGTGTAATCTCCGTCAGTGCTACAATCCTCAAATGTCTGCGCTCCTCCAATTCTAGCCTCTTGCACATCTGATTTTCATTCCTGTACCATTGGTGATGGTGTATCCAGCTAAGCTCTGGAATTCCCTCATTAAGTCTTTCTGCCTTTTTACTGTTCCCACTTCCTCCAGGGTTCTCCTTTAAAACATACATCTTAAGCTTTGGTTACCTTTTCTAATATCCTCTTATGTGGCTCCTTCTGCTTGATGCACCTTGGGAATATTTAATACATTGAAGGTGCTACATAAAAGAAAGTGGTTTTTACTCCCTTTATTTCATTGTCTAGTGGGTAAATGCACTGCTCAGTCTGTAATCGATCAGACACGAGCGGGATTATCCCAGATTTGATTCCTAACATATATGGAATTGACCTCGGCCAAGGATCCTGTTGGTTAGCTTGTGACCTCTGCTGGAAGTTCCTGCGTGCAGGCAGCTGGTGACCACAGAATTCACAGCAAATAACTACACAGTTAGATTGTAAGAAGTCTCTCAACACCAGGTTAAAGTCCTTCAATCTGGTGTTGAGACTTCTTACTGTGCCCACCCCAATCCAACGCCGGCATCTCTACATCGTAAGTAGATCGTGACTTTAAAAAATGTAGCAAAGGTGATATTAGCCCCATGTTTGGCTGGATTGCAGCTCCGACCCCAGGTATGAACAAAGGCACTTCTTACAGTTGGGTCTTCATGTGCTAGGAATTGAATGCAAAAATAAGTGCAGGTGATGAGGCTGTTTTGCTCATCCTTTCACGGAGATCTGTGTTACCCTCCTGTCCTGTGTTGAGGCATATTTTTAATGGCACTGCTCTCAGTGGGTCTGAGCATACCCTGCTTTACCAGGATAGGGCATTGAACCATGTAATTTGTGAATATATTACTTGTATGGTATTACATAGCCATAACTATCATTTAAATGGATATTTGAATTAGTCATTATGATTCTCTGACTATTCATTACGATGAAATTAAGCAGTGGTGAGGGGGACACAATTCCTATTGATAGATGTCACTAGTTTGGTTTCTATGTGCTGTATGGTGGTATTAAGTATGGCGAAGGGTACTTGCTCATTATGAAAGGGTTCTTGTTCGATATATCATTACTTGTTGCCACGGTTGGTTGGTTCGGACTTGCCTTTGCTGCACAGAATTGGTAACAAAGAACAAAGAAAAGTACAGCACAGGAACATGGCCCTTTGGCCCTCCAAGCTGGCGCCGATCATGAAACCTGATGATGGGCAGCTCCTGCTTGCTTTCCATTCAGGGTTACTGGAGGTATGTGTGGGCTTTAGGTGTGAAGACTGGCTGCAGTGCTCATGGCTGAATGGCTTGCTGATATGTGCTGTCTCGGGTCATTCACTCCAGGGGAGGAGACGGAAAACTTTGAGTGGGTGAGAGAAAGGAAACATTGGACCACTTCTGTGAAACTGGGCTCTGCAACAAAATCAGAAGTTTTGTTTAATGTTGGAGGGAAAGTCTTTTCCTTCAGGACATTACCCTGTACCAGTTTAAAAGAATTGCAATCAGTGCTACTCTACGTTCCTGTCAGAGGAGGTGGAAGGAGGCAAGGAAGCCATTTTATGCCAACTGTTTTGAGAAGGCTGATGTAATTGTGGTTTGCCCGTCATCTTTAACCTTTGAAACCTCTGTGACTTGGCAGTTTTGACTTTATGCTTGTTGGCTGACGCCCCTAATGAGCACATCAACAAGAGTTCCAGCTGGCTGCATCCTCTCACACTCCCCCTGAATCCAGCGCATCCCTGTAGTGGTGAGCAGTCAGATATCTTCCAAGATGTGGTCCCGAATGTATTTGACGGGTCGTTCAGTCAGCAAAACTAATTAAAGTTTGCTGATGAATCGTTTAACAAGAGGGTTGATTATACTGCCACTTTGCCAAGTCTGTAACTCGTGTGACCCTTTCAAGTCTAATTGTTGTTGATGTACATCTGGTGGTCAGTTCTGTGTAGAGGCTGAAATCAGTTTGTGGTTATTGTAAGTTGCTGGAATAGAGATTTTTTTAATAGATTGGCGGGTACTTGTAAATTCCTCAACTACACCAAGATCAGAAAGAGCTAGCAGAAAATGACTAGACTTGATTTATTTATTTCTTCAATTTTTAAAAAAAAACAAACTTGCATTTGTAACACTTAAAGTGCAGCTAACCATCTATTATGTCAATAACTATTTTAGATATATCTTTATGAAAATAGAATTCCTACTCCTGGAAGTTGATCTACTGGGCAACGAACGGCAGAAATCTTCCTGCTGCGAATAAACTTTCTTGACAAAGTTACTGTCCCTCTGTCCTTGTGTGAATTTTCATCACAGTCCTGTCTGACTGGATGAGCTGATTTTAAGTTTCCGCAGCCCCTGTGAGGTGTGTATCCAGGAGCTCTGGAGTTGACTCTGAGGCGGCTCGGTGGCACAGTGGGTTAGCACTGCTGCCTTACAGCACCAGGGACCCGGGTTCAATTCCTGGCTTGGGTCACTGTCTGTGTGGAGTCTGCACCTTCTCCCCGTGTCTGCGTGAGTTTCCTCCGGGTGCTCCGGTTTCCTCCCCACAGTGCGGGTTAGGTGGATTGGCCATGCTAAATTGCCCCTTAGTGCCAGGGGGGCGAGCTAGGGTCGATTTATGGGGATAGGGTCTGGGTGGGATTGTGGTCAGTGCAGACTTGATGGACCGAATGGCCTCCTTCTGCACTGTGGGGTTCTGTGGGTTCTATGACTCCCAGTTTGCCATCATTGTGTCAGGAGTGTCTGGTTTTTCCTTGCATCAGGAGAGCAGCTTGGAAAGAATGCTGGACAAAACCTACGTCTGTCATTCATTGATAGTGAGCAGTGGGGGCTGAGTGAGGAGATTGATCTTAAAATAGGCACAGAATAAACTTTTTGTCATTGACTGAACATGCTTTAACTGGGTTTGACCTTCACTTGAATTGTATCTAGTGCATGTTTTGCCTTCCATTACTGGCAATCACGATCTCTTGGTTGACCTTGCTGGCAAAATGTGCTTGTGGAAGTTTAGCTTTTGTCACCAGCAACTTCCTAATGATGACGAGTCAGACCACTGATTTCAGGCAAAGAGGTTGAGCTGGAAATGCAAACTTTGACAGAAAAGAAATTAATTTTACTGGGCTTCCTTCACATGAATACGTACAGATCATTCGCTTGCAGGCATTCTCCAGAGATACCAGTAGCACAGTGCTTAGCACTGCTGCCTCACAGCTCCAGAGACCTGGGTTCGATTCCCGGCCTCGGGTCACTCTCTGTGTGGAGTTTGCACGTTCTCCCCGTGTCTGCGTGGATTTCCTCCCACAGTCCAAAGATGTGCGGGTTAGGTGGATTGGCCATGCTAAATTGTCCATTGGTGTCCCAAGATGTGTAGGTTAGTGGATTTGGCCATGGCAAATACATGGGGTTACAAATACATGCTCTGTCTGAGAGTCGGTGCAGACTCAATGGCCAAATGGTGGCCTCCTGCACTGTTGGGATTCTATGATATTAATTCCATGTAAAATCATAGCATTTTAATGCAAAGAAGTCCTTTTGCACCCACACCAATGATACTCAGAGAAATGTTTCTCTTTCTTTCCTTCTCCATTCTCCTTCCACCAAAAATAACTTCAAATGTTTTTTCCTGAAGTTTAATTAAAATAGCTTTTTAACGTGCATCTTTTACAGTAATTTTTTTCCTTGTTTTCCTTCCTACAGTGTCGTTACACTTTGCAGTATACATATCCTTATGCATACTATATGGAATCTGGGCCTAGGAAGAAACTGGTAAGATCTTTGCACAGACACATTCTGAATTGTGCTGCCTTCTCTGTTCAAAATGTAATTTAGCAATTCACTGTGGAGTGCAGGCCCTTTGGAGTTTTAAATGCAATTCCAAAAACTGCCACAATGATTTGATGCATCCTGTTTTGAGGTATGGCGTTTTTATGATGTATTTTAAGCTCTCCCTAACAGCATGGTGGGCATACCGACTCCACATGGACTGCAGCGCTTCAAGGAGAGCGCTCAGTGTCACCTTTTCAAGGGCAATTAGGGATAGGCAATAAATGATTTGCCAACATGCTTACATCACAAGAATAAATAAAAAACTAAGCCAGAAAGTGCTTAAAAAAAACAGCAGGTGTGGCAGCATCCATGGAGTGTGTTCAGGCTCTGAAAGAGAGTCTTACAGACTCGCTGTTAACTCTGTTTCTCCCTCCACACATGCTACCAGCTGAGTTTTTCCAGCATTTTCTATTTTTATGTCAGATTTCCAGCATCCGCAGTATTTTATTCCAAAGAGGAGCCATGTAACTGTGATAGGTTACAACTGTGCACGTGTTTAAAAAGAGACCAGCAAAGTACGGAACTGTGATTATGAACAGAAATGTTGGAAATGCCCTGTAGTCAGATAGCACGTCTGGGGGGGAAGAGGGAAAAACAGTTCAAGTTGTGGATTAATGACCTTGCATCTGTATGTTAATTTTGTTCATATTTTTGATGAGTGTTGTGAGTCTTTGGAACACACATCCCCAGAGAGCAGTGGAAGCAGCGTCATTGAATACTTTTAAGGCAGATAGATTCTTGACTAACAAGGGAGTCGAGGGTCGGTGTAGGTGGGATTGTGAAGCTGAGGCCACAAATGGCAAAGCAGGCTTGTGGGACCGAACGGCCTAGTCCTCCCCATTCATATGCGTGGGTGACTGTGCGGAGCTTAAACATTCGCCCCGTGCCTGCGTGGGTTTCCTCCAGGTGCTCCGGTTTCCTCCCACGCGTCAAAGGTATGCAGGTTAGATGGATTGGCGATGCTAAGTTTTCCCTTCGTGTCCTAACCTATGTAGGTTGGGCAGATGAACCATGGTAAATGCGGGGGGCGTTATAGGGATAGGATGGAGGGGAGGCCCTGGGTGGAATGCTCTTTTGGAGAGTCGGTGCAGATTCGATGGACCAGATGGCCTCTTTCTGCACTGTAGGGATTCTATGGTTTGTATGTTGTCTACCTCTCTATAGATGATGCCTGATCAAAAGTCACAGAATTGTTAAGATAGATTGTCAAAGTTAGGAATGCCCAACTTGGAAAGGAGAAGGCTGAGAGGAGATTTGATAGAGGTATTCAAAATCATGAGGTCTGGACAGAGTAGATGGGGAGAAACTGTTTCCACTCGTGAAAGGATTGTGAATGAGGGCACAGATTTCAAGTAATTTGCAAAAGAAACACAAGTGATATGAGGAGAAACTTTTTCAGTGAGTGGTTAGGGTTTGGAATGAACTGCCTGAAAGTGTGATGGAAGCCGGTTGAATCAAAGCATTCAAAGGAATTAGACTGTTATCTGAGAAGAAAGCATGCATAGGGTTATGGGGAGAAGTTGGGGAAAGAGCACTAGATGAGTTGCTTATTCAGAGAGCCGGTGCAAACATGATGGGTCAAGTAGCCGCCTCCTGTGTCGTGGCAACTCTTAAGATTTGAATTCTGTGAACATACTTCAGCAAAGATGTTAAAAGTCTTGGAAAGAGAACTGAGGACATTCACCACGAGATGTCAATAATCAGGAGTATTTTATTTAAAAAAACAAATTGCCAGAAGATCTAGAGGGAAATTATTATTTTTTCCCCAGAGTTGTCAGGATTTGGAGCATTTTACCTGGGAAAGTGGTGGATGCTGATTTCACGAATTTTACAAGGGAGTAGGTTAGCTACTTTGTGCAACTTGCAGTGTTATGGTCAAAAAGTGTGACCAAGTAGGACTAAGCATTTTCAAAGAACCAGCACAGACATGACAGGGTGAATCGCCACCACCGGCGATAAGTTCTTGAGATTCTATGAAATCTGCAAGTCCAGGAAAGTGGTTAGTTTTGGTTTTATGTGCTGCCTGCCTTGTACCTTCACTGACTTTAAAGGTTGTCTTTTCCAGTTTGAGTACCAGCAAGCGCAGCTGGAAGCAGAGATTGAGAACTTGTCCTGGAAGGTGGAACGAGCGGACAGCTATGATCGAGGGGTAAGTGGCGCATTGAGGTGGATTAAGCAATCTGACAGTTATTAAGACCTGTGTGTATAGAGGAAAACAATAATGATTCAACATTTAAACATGAAAATAAATTAGTGGGAAGGTGCAAAATTTATTGGCCATGTGTAATTTGCAAAACTGCTAAAAATTGACTGATACAAGTGATAGGGCTGGTGCAAATAATAGCTTATCTTTGATAGATGCAGCATTAATGATGAAGCTAAGCTGAGATGAGAGTTTCTCTGGTAAATCATTGACCAGGGAAAGGCACTTCAAACATTTTAAAATATGTACTTGAATGTAATAAGGAAATGTAATGTGCAAAGGCTGTTCTAACCAACTTTTTAGTGCAGTGTGTGCAATTTTATTCCCTAAACCTGTAACTCTTGGCATGTAATCTGTACTTCTCTTCCCTAACTCAACACCCCAGAAAATAAGATGTCATATTCCAAGTGTATATTGTACATAAGTACAGAATTTCTTAAGTTATAAGAGCAGGAATGGCCCCTCACGCCTTCTCCACTACTCATTAAGACCAAAGCCGATCTTTTACCTAACTAGAATCTACAGCATGGTAACAGGCCATGCAACACTCTTAAGCAGTCATGCGACTCAAAATATTAATTCTGTTTCTTTCGCCACAGACCCTGCCAGACCAGCTGAGTTTTCCCTGCATTTTCGGGTTTTCTTGCATCCAACTCCGCTTCCCTGACCTAGCTCTATATTCCTCGATTCCCTTAGTGTCCAACAGTTTGTGAATCTCAGCTGTGAATATACTCAATGACTAGGCATCCATGACCTCTGCACTCAAAAGGATAGCAAATCTTTGGAATTCTCTAACGCAGAGGTTTCTTCTCAACTCTAAATGTTTTACCCCTTGTTCTGAGACCACGAATCCTGGTACAATCAAAATGTACTTGAAACAAATCCTAGAATTGGTAGTCTTGAATGCAATTAGCTCTTTGTGCACTGGGTGAGAGAAGAACAGGTCTGAGACTTATGGCAATTTGTATCCTTGAAATTAAATAATACACTAGATTCCTTTCATGCTGTCCCGAATAGCTGTAGGTAGCACAGTGGCACAGTGGTTAGCACCACTGCCTCTCAGCACCAGGACCTGGGTTTGATTCCCGGCTTGGGTTGCTGTTTGTGTGGAGTCTGCACGTTCTCCCCGTGTTTGTGTGGGTTTCCTCCGGGTGCTTCGGTTTCCTCCCACAGTCCAAAAAACATGCTGGTTAGGTGCATTGGCCATGCTAAATTCTCCCTTACTGTACCCGAACAGGCACCAGAGTGTGGCGACTAGGGAATTTTCACAGTAACTTCATTGCAGTGTTAATGTAAGCCTACTTGTGACACGAATAAATAAACTTAAAAGTAGATTTTGAGTTAAATTCCAGATGTACCTTTACCTCTGCAATTTTTGCCTGAGTCCTTGAAGTCATTGTTCTGTTCCAGCACAGTGATAGTATAGTGATTCCACCCAACCCCATATTGTCACAATAATAGCCTTCCAATAGCATTATCAGATGTTGATAAAGTATTGAAATAATAAGAGACATGAGGACATAACCCAAAATCCTTAACTCAACAATATCTCAAGCAGCGTGCTTGATTGGCACAATATCTACAAACATTCAATCCCTGCACCACCACCGCTCAGTAGCAGCAGTGTGTACTATCTACAAGATGCACTGTAGCAATTCACCAAAGATCCTTAAGACAGCACCTTCCAAACCCATGACCACTTCCATCTAGAAGGACAAGGACAGCGGATACATGGGAACACCAGCAAGTTCCCCTCCAAGCATTCACTGTCCTGACTTGGAAATATATCGCCATTCCTTCACAATTGCTGGATCAAAATCCTGGAGTTCCCTCCCTCATGGCATTGTGGGGCAACCCAGTGATTCAAGAAGGCAGCTCACCACCACCTTCTCAAGGGCAACTAGGGATGGGCAATAAATGCTGGCCAGCCAGTGACGCCCATGTCCCACGAATGAATACTTTAAAAAAAATTATGCAGTATTTCATGAACATTTCAGATGATCAGCCCATCATGCCAATGCTGCAGCTTGATCCATAGGGGAGTTAACTCGTCCCATGTCTTTGCCCAATCCCCAGAAAGGTCCACTATGGGACTTGAACACGCAGTCTAGGGTGAAACCTCAGCGCTTGATCAGCAGGTTGTAAATTCAAAGAAGGTGACGAGAATTACCCCAGTTTTCTGACCAATCCTCCCTCAACCAGTGCCACCTAAATAGGCTAATTGGTCACTTAATCTTGCTCGCTATTTGTTGGACCTTGATGTGTGCAAATTGTCGGTCTGTCGAACTACATTTCAAAACTTTATTTATTGTCACCAGTAGGCTTATTGCAATGAAGTTACTGTGAAAATCCCCTGGCGCCTGTTTGGACACAGAATTTAGCACAGCCAATGCACCTACCCAGCATGTCTTTTGGACTGGGAGGAAACCCATGAAGAGACAGGGAGAACGTGCAAACTCCACACAGACAGTAACCCAAACCAGGAATCAAACCTGGGTCCCTGGCACTGGGAGACAGCAGTGCTAACCACTGTGCCACCGTGCTGCCCTAAAGCAATGCTTAGGGTGATATTGAGGATGCAAAAGATGGCACAATCCTCAATATCACATTGTTCCTCCTTCTGTGTGAAAAGTCCAGGGGGAGTAATGTCCAGCATATGTTTTATTTTAGTCTTGTGCATCTGTTTGGAGGAGTGTGGATTTTACCTTGACCACTTTATTTCTGCTTTGCATTTCAGGATCTAGAGAATCAAATGCATATAGCAGAACAGAGGCGTAGAACACTGCTCAAGGATTTTCATGACACATCAGACTAAAGGAGCCCTGTGGATGTTTTGGCGCATTGAAAAAGGCGTTGGCTGGGGAAGAAGACAAAATATTGTTTTAATTCCTTGTTTCTTTTCATCTGCCGTTCCTTTGGTTTTCTTTCTTTTTTTTGCTGGAATAGTCAGCAATGCTCATGGGTGATTCCATTCACGAGCTGCAATAGTGTTAGAATTATTTTTAGAAAAAAAAAAGATGTATTTCTTTTTTTTAAAGAAAGAAGAGAAAATAATATGCGCTAACATTGAAAAAGGAGATTCTTTAAAAGTTTTAAAGAAGCCTGGGCTTTTACAAGTGCTTTCATTAGAGATGGAAGGATTGCAGAAGGCTCAACTTCCCACAGACTTTTATCTATATTTTCACTAGAACAAAACTATTTGGGGCATTCGTGGCACAACTTAATTATAGTGCATACTGGCACCAAGGCACTCTGCTTAGGCGATTACTGGGAAATGCAGATTGCTTGGAAAGAAGTCATTTGGGAATGATTTGGTTTTCTGGTATCTTGTGTTAATGTACATTATTTGCCAGCTTTGTCTGGGAGCAATTTATTTTTTCAGTGGGGGTGATGGTGTTCATGATTTTTTTTTTAAGGAGGCAATCTGTCTGCATGAGGTGCCGTATTCTGTAGTGTAGGGTGCTTCCTAATGCCTTCTGGAGAACATGAAAAGTCTGCCACATTTCTGGTCATGGGTGAGAGGGGAAAGCAATAGTTAAACAAGTACCCATTGTTACTACCTCTACTATGAATAGACTAACAGCTGGCTTGCACTGCATTGCAAGGTTCATGAATGTTTGATAGGTTCATGACGTACCTGACTTGTGCGGCCCTTCCCCACTATCCTCAGCAGTTTGTTGTGACCCCATTATCCAATTTGCAAAAAAAAACACAATTTTTTAAATAGTTTATACTTTTTTTAAAAACAAAAGATAAATAAATAGTGATTTGAGCTTTTGTCCCCACCCCCCTCCCCCTTATAATGGTTTAGTTGATGTACTTGCTATTGGTGAGATGGGGATCCCGGCTGTGTTTTAGGATATATAATAAATACGTTTTTATACATTTCAAATTTGTCATGCTACCTCGAGTGCACTCAGCACTCTGATCCGCAATGGTAAGAGTGAAAATGTTTTTTTTTGGGGGTATTTATGATGTGAATTTTTTTTTTATTTCCCAGATGTTGCAGCTGAGAGGTTATGTAACTTCTGTAATGTTTTCAACTACTTGTGCTTTCTGCAGCAATAGAACCACTGTATCGTTCATTACTGATATAAAAATTATTTAATTCCACTTGCTTGCCATTGTCTGAACCGTACCAGACCCCCTTTCCTTCCGCCACAAGGGGCACGCTCAGCATCTGAACTGAGCTAAATTTGCTCCCGGTGGTGTTATTCTTTTGGACTTGCGTTCATCCTCTGGCTCTCTGACCATATGCCCTGAGAAGTCCGCTTAACTCCTGGTACTGGTGGTTGAGGCTCCCAACTGCTCGCGAGCTGTCACAAATCACCATAACCAGCGAGGCTGGCGCCAGTGTCCTCGAGGCTCGGAACAGCTGCTACATGGTGTTGATTCCTATTCCTCTCCATTATAATGCTTCGCTCTCTAACAAGGTAGAGATTGGAAGGGATCAGACCTGTGGTTTTGCTTTCCTTATGCTCATTTTCCCCGGTGGCAAGGGACCCCTTTTATTTTACGCAACCAGTATAATCGAGCCTTTTTCTATTCTGCAGTGTAA
The DNA here is from genome assembly GCF_964213995.1 of Mustelus asterias. Lineage (NCBI taxonomy): Eukaryota > Metazoa > Chordata > Chondrichthyes > Carcharhiniformes > Triakidae > Mustelus > Mustelus asterias. Next base: position 150,656,301 of record NC_135803.1, on the reverse strand, counting down.
CTAGTTGGTAGTTTGGACAATAATTTAGTCTTGAGCTTGTCAATGTGCATGCTCAGGGTTTTGCAGTGTTACTGAAGCCACTTGATTGAATTATTATTACCTTGTAGCTGTTGCCCTCTTACCCCTTAAGTTAGCCAAATGGCTCAGCTTGCATTGAATAAATCTAGTAGCCATCTAGATTAAAGCTTAACTCTTCTGCTTCCTGTTTCCATTTTGATTTCAGGTTATGCGCCGGACAAGGAACTGTTTCAATAAAAACTTGCAGTAGGATAAGGAAGTTCTGACTCCGTTACGGTTGCCAGTGTAGGTTGGGGGATGGAAGGTTTAATCACCCAGTCTCCACCATTGATTGCCCAAGCAGTTCACCACCCCTCACCGCCACTAGTAATCAAATAGACTATTCACTCCCTGAAGGGATGATTCTTCACTGTCCAGTCGCCTTTTTTCCATTCTTTATTATAACTAATGTGAGTGTTCCAAGAACGTGGAAATGAAAGCCTTGGGTTTTTTAAGGCTTTTCTCTTTGGTTTGCTCACAGCAGTGACTTGTGGATTAATCTTTAATTCCTGGAAAGTCCCATGCAATCCATTGGCAGCCCTACTGCAAGTTGATTGATTTTTGAATACTGGTTGCTCTGTGGGAATTAACAGTATTTTTGACTCTACCTTCCAAAGACAAGCATTTTGATTTAGACATCGACTGACATTAGTGATCCAAAACATTAACTCTTTGGTTTTCTGTGCTGTCCATTGTGCTGCTACATATTTTAAAAATCAAATTGTCCAAATGATTTCTCCAAGCTGACGTCGTTACTGTTTGAGAAACCTTCTAAATAAACATTACCCTTTCAATGCTTTACATTTTTACTGACACTCGTAATACTGTCCTAAGCTGTAATGCTGAGCTGTGGATGAATGTTGGCCCAGCATGTAATCGAGTAGAGAATCAGAAGGATACCATTTGCCCATTGTGTTTGTGCTGCCTCATTGACAAGAGATATTCCATTAGTCCCACTTCTTCCCCAAAGCTCTGCAAATGTTTTCACTTTTTCAATTTTATTTATCAGATTCTTTTTTGAAAGTTAGCATTAAATCTGATTCCAGTCGCCCTCCAAGCAGCACAGTCACAAGTACTGACTATTTTACTATCAAATGCTTACCTTGTCTTTATTTTGTTCTGTGCCATCCCTTTTCTGAAAATCTTATTGGGTAACCTTGCACTTGTTGACCTTCCAGGAGAGGTGTTTGAGAGCCCAAGGATATGTCTATCCTCACTATCCAGTCCTTGCCCTCTGTCCCTGAATAACTTGAGAATTCTGTGGATGAATTTGAGAGGGGGAAGGGGGAGGTGGAAGAACCATAACAACCCTAAAAATGACGTAAATTGTGTTTCTTTCTCTCCCCATGTGGTTCTTTCATTCAAATTCACCATGCCCTGATCTTTAAATAGGGTGGTAGTGTTGTGTTTTTGTACCCGAGTCCGTCCTGTAATTATTCCTGGCTAAGTGGTCCAGAATGAACTTTAGTATAATTCAATCAGCTGAAGTGTAAACAGCCACGTTGCCCTCGCGGGTAAAAGTTCAGCATTGTTGTACCAAGTAGCAGCTGCTCCTCATCCCTGCTATTGATGGCCAAATTGGTTCATCAGAGCTGTTGGGCTTTGCAGCACAATACAGTCTCTTGCGGCATTTTCAACAAAGACACTTTAGTGAGTTTCTAATAATCCAGCAATGTATTTGAGCAGACGGGAGGATAATGCGGATCAGTGTCGGAGCTGCCACAAGGGATTAATCCAGGGCCATCAAATCGCATGGAAAGGTGAGGCACTGTGGCTGTGTGGAGTAAGATCTGGCCTCCTTTGCAATTTCAAGGTGTTATTTGTGTGTGTGCGTACAGTTGATCTGTCATCCTGTATCCTAATCACAGAAGCGTATAGCACAGAAAAAGGCCATTCGACACAGCATGCCTGTGCTAACCCTTTGAAAGAGCTATCCAGTTGGTCCCCCACCCCTTCCCTTTCTCAATATAGCAAATCTTCCCTTTCTATAATTATCTATCCCATCCTAATCTTTCCTTTTTTTGCAAATTCCTATAACTGGAGAAAGGCTAACCAGTAAGCTGAAAACAAGTGAGAGAGACAGTGTTCTGTTAAAACCTTGATGCTGCTCTACATTCTGACCTGTGTTGCTGTTTATTGTGATAGGTACCAGTGCTGCTTCCCTGGCTTTGTGAATGGACTGTTCATGACTGACTGGTATATGGGCTTGCTGAATATTCAAAGGGACTATCTTTATTGAAGCAAAAGCACGACCCTTAAATAATACATGCCATGAGAGAATAGAAATCCGCCAATCACAATTTTTTTTAACCTTATTGGCCGTTGCAGTTCCCTAATTTTGAATTGGCCTTGCTTCCAGAGTACTTGCGCTTCATCTGCTAAATCCACCTTCCTTTTCTGACAGCGCAATAATAGAACCAAGGAAAATGGGGTCTGCCAGGATTCCGCAGTGCTAATGCTAGAAGCTTGCTGAAGAGTGCCAGACCAATATGTAGGCAGCTTTTGATGGCGAAGCATTTTCTTTAAGAATTTAAATTGATTGTTGTGTTGCTGAGCCTTTTTGCATTTTTGGCACCAATGCACTTTGGGGGGGTGGGGTGGGAAGGAGGGAAGGAATGCAACCCATGTTCCCTCGGGTGCAGTGCCCAGAGTTGTTTGCAAGTTTCTCCTCTCGCACAGCTATACACCGGTATTCATGCAGTTAGAATGCAGACAATCTCTGCAGACAATCTCTGGGTAATATTTTGAAGAAAAGCAAGATTAGTTTCTAATCCAGCATTGTAGCCTTGCAGAAGGGAACATAATGCGGATCAGTGTTGGAGCTGCTTCAGGAGCTTATACCTGGGCGAGCACATTGTGCAGAGATGAAATGTTTTTAACCCATCATATTATGCTACCAGAATACAGCGGCTCCCAAAGTCTGCAGAGAAAAGCTGGATAATTCTGCAGATGGTTGTGTTCATAGTCCAAGTAGGCATTGTTCGATAATTTCACACACGCTTCCATTTGTGTTTTGCTGACCTTCGAGTGATGAAGTAGGTCCATTAGCGGGTTTAATCTACTCCAGTGTCTGGGCCTAAATGGTGAACTATAACTTAGCATGAAATTTCTCTTTCCAGTAAATGTGCATAACTTAGATTGACTGGTAAACCTCACAGATATAGTGCTTGGGAACCTGTTTCTAAGTGCACTTCAAATGTGCTGATGACATAAATACCAAGATCTTGAAATCTCTATCCCCTGACCCTGAAGGTGCCCCCCCCCCCCCCCCCCCCCCCTCTCCTCCCCACCATATCCCCTATATGTTGCAGCTATGGTATTGGTAAGACAAAGTGATGTGTTATTGTCGACTGAAATAGAGCAATTTCATGGCTGTATTAAGTGACATGTTACCACTTACATGACTTGGGATTTAGCATGATCACTGCTGCTATGACTTAATTAACTGCCCACTCACCAGTTTTACTTTATGACATTTTTATTCATTTATGGGATGTGGGCGTCACTGGCACGGCTGCATCGATTGGCCATTCCTAATTGGTGTTGGTGAGGCGTTGCAGAAATATGAGAGTGTCACTTTGCCCTGGTACCGTAACGTTCAGCAAAATTTGAGTGCCAGTTTTGGCAAATTAAGTCACAAATCGTATATTAACTCTAAAGCTGTGATTGTGATTTAAACTTTTATTGCTTTTTAAGTCCTAACGCACGGTTAGCTGAGAGGAGAGGATGTGTGGACATTTGACTCCCAGGGCTTCTTTGGTGGATCTAAATTTATTCAACGACTTGCAATTACGTAGTGTCATTAACGTGGGTATTATCAAACAAAATTTGACGCTGAGCTATGTGAAGTGGTGTTATGATTGGTGACTTAAAGCTTGAACAAAGAGGTAGGCTTTACAGAATATCTTAAAGGAAGCGAGAGACCTAAAGAGGTTTAGGAAGGAAATTCTGTATCTGAGGACCGAGGTAGCTGAAGACATGGCCGTCAGTGGTGGAGGGAGGAAAGTTGAGGATGCTCATGAGGGCAGAATTGGAGAAACACAGCAATCTCAGAGACTTATAGGGCTGCAGATTATTTAAAAGGTTGCAAGATAGACGCTGGAAACATTTTGCCACTCATAATGACTCCTAGATATCATTGAGAGCAGTGCAGATCAAGTTCTCGTTTTGCTGGTACGTTGGGTGATGGTAAAGATTTATTTAACAAAGAGCATTCCTTTTTAGCATCAACCATAATTAACTTTTAAGGACAGGATAAAGAATTTTTGACTGACTTAATGGGCTTACCTTGTTAGTATGTATCCTGATATTGTACAACTGTTGTAAATATGCTTTTAAATACTTTATGCATGTACAAAATTTGATGTACTTTTAAGTTTCTTCAAGCAGGCTGCTTTTTGTGAGTTTTTCAAATTTTTTTAGAGGTCCCTTTGTTCAACAGTAGAACCAGATATGCGAGAGCAGCACTATATTGGATGGGTGGATAGAAAGGACCAAGAGTGCGGTCAAATTCTTTGAGCACCAACTATGGATGGCACAGTGGTTAACACTGCTGCCTCACAGCACCAGGGACCCGGGTTCTATTCTAGCCTTGGGTCACTCTGTGTGCTGAGTCTGCACCTTCTCCCCGTGTCTGTGTGGGTTTCCTCTAAATGCACTGGCTTACTCTGAAAGAAGTGCTGGTTCGGTGCATTAGCCATGCTAAATTTTCTCTGTGTACCCAAACGGGTGCCAGAGTGTGGCAACTAGGGGATTTTCACAAACTCCATTTGCAGTGTTAATGTAAACTAATGACACTAATAAACTTGAAACGGAGAGGCACAATTCAGTCCATGTGCCCAGTAGGCTACATTTTAGTTGAGGGGTAGGAATGTGTTTCTTTTTCTACCTCTCCTGACTTTCCTTTGCCTCCATCCAACCCCCATCACCACACAGCACGCCCTCTTATGTTTGTGTACGTGTATCATCCATGGCTCAAGTTGGTATATCCCTTGCCTCGGCCTTAAAGGTTGTGGGCTGAAGTCCCTTTCCGGATACTTCCGCACAAAATCTAGGCTGACCCTCCCAGTGGGGGACTGAGGGAGTGTTCGCCGTCACGGGTGCAGTCATTCAGGTGAGATGCTTACACCAAGGCCTGACTGCTCTCTCGGGCCTCAAGGTTCCCATGGTTGACTTTGAAGAAGACCAGGAAAGTCAATCCCTACTTAGCCCTCAAATCAACCTTGCTATGAAGGTCTATCTGGCTGTTAGTGCATTGCTGTTTGTGGACCTTGGCTGTTTTTTTGTAACCTGGAGTACAACAATGACTACACTTACTTTGGGAGGCCTATGACACTATGGGAAATGCAAGTCTGTCTGTCTTGCCTCCTCCTTCCCCTGCCCTTCCCGCCCCCAAAGAATTCTGTGATTTTCCCATAAAGTTGCAACAATTTGTGATTGACAACAAATATAGTCAGACTACTGCATTCTTGCTGTTCTGTTGCTTTGAGAGTGGGTGGGGTGTGGGAGCTGGGGGTTGGGGAGGAGGGTGGGGGGCGGTGGGATTAGGCGGTGCCCAACACATTTAAATTTTCAGGAACTTTGCTTTTCTCAGTCTGGGTTTCAAAGTAACACTAACTCCTAAAAGTGGTGGAGAATGTGTTTTGCTTTTTATTTTCATTACCGGGTGTTGTCCTCTTATGGCAGTCTTGGCTCTCGCGCTTGGTGTTAATTTGGGCAGATCCCTGCAATTGTATACATCTCGGGCAAGGCTTCTGTTCCTGGGTCTGTTTTTTTAGCAGCAATACTTGCCAGTATGCAATATTGATGTGTTGTTGTACCATGAAATCCTTACCTTCCCACTGCCCCTCCACTAAGTGTTCACATTTAAAATAAAGCTATTTTACTCTTTACCGATATTTTAAGAGGCCGTTAATGGCATTTCACCCTGACTTTTCCAGATTTTGTTAGAAGTTTAGATGCTGGATTGATATACTTTCAACTGGAACGTATAGAATTCTCTTCCTGTTGCATTTTTCCCCTTTTGGGGCTCATGATCAGTATTGTGCAACATGATTTTGCTCACCCCAATTGAACAATATTTCAGCCCAGGGATCTTGTCTGCTTTGTTCCTTTGGATTTGTTTGGTTTCTTCTCCAGAATGTGATTATTTATTTCTTTTGGGGGGAAGGTGGGGGCAGAGATTGTATTTGTATTTAACTTTATAGAGGGGAGAGCCCTTTTTGACCTGTGGAAACCAGCATTTGGAGGAGAAAAGTTATTTTCCAAGAAACCAAATTTGGTCATTGAGCTATCATAGAAACTCTACAGTACAGAAAGAGGCCATTCGACCCATTGAGTCTGCACCGGCCACAATCACACCCAGGCTCTACCCCCATATCCCTAAATATTTACCCATTAATCCCTCTAACCTATGCATCTCAGGACACTAAGGGCAATTTTTAGCATGGCCAATCAACCTAACTTGCACATCTTTGGACCGTGGGAGGAAACCGGAGCACCTGGAGGAAACCCACGCAGACACGTGGAGAATGTGCAAACTCCACACAGACAGTGACCCAAGCCGGGAATTGAACCCAGGTCCCTGGAGCTGTGAAGCAGCAGTGCTAACCACTGTGCTACCGTGCTGGCCTATGATTTTGAGAATCCCCTTGTGTTAAAATTCATTGCATGATGGGACAAGCTTGAGTATTTTCGAGGATAATTACAGGAAGGGAAGAAAATGGCAGGCCTGTCAGGATAGGACAGGATGTGAAGATGCCGGTGCTGGACTGGTGTAAACACAGTAAGAAGTCTAACAACACCAGGTTAAAGTCCAACAGGTTTATTTGGTAGCAAAAGCCACTACCTTTCTGAACAGGCTGTTCCTTCGTCAGGACTCCCACCCACCTGACGAAGGAACAGCCTGTTCCGAAAGGTAGTGGCTTCTGCTACCAAATAAACCTGTTGAACTTTAACCTGGTGTTGTTAGACTTCTTACTAGGATGGGGCAGGGGACGAATTGGATAATTCTCTCAGAGCTGGTACAGACACACAGGGCCAAATGGCTTCTTTCCAAGCATCTAACAGTATTGAATGATTTTTAGTCACAATCCCTAATACCCTGCTGCTCTGGCTCCTGTTCTTCCCCCCCCACCCCCGCCCCCCACCACTCTGCATGCTGTGGTTGGAAGCATGAAGTGGTTCAGACCTGGGAAAGAACATCTTGCTCACTGGTTGCAGATGTTCTCTGATCTCATCAGCAGACTGGGCAAGAGGCTTTCTCCGTTGGGTGCTGACAATATTTGCTTGTGCTTATTTTCAAAGGCCTGTACAGTTTAATTACAAACCCTTGCCTTGGTTTGGATCTCTTGGGGTATTTCAAACAGTCCTTGTTCACAAGTGTATTTGAAGCAATGACAAGTGTGTTGACTTTTTCCAGATGATTACTGTGTAAAATGAGTTACTAAGAGGTATGGTAGGAGCCTTGCTCTTCAGTGTGCTGTGTTGGGCTGATTGGATTTATTTGGTTGTTTATAAACCATGCATTTATTAAATTTATTTTCAATGTGTTAAGTTCACATTAAAAATATATTGGTTTAATATGCACCCAGAGCAGATTTTTTAAAAACTCCAATTTTTCTAATTTTGATAATTGTCGATTTTTATTTCCAAAGATTCAGTTGCATTCTGCAATTTTTTATATATGGGTGTGTTTTACAATTATATACAAGTACACATTCTCTCAAAATCAAACGCAAGGGAAACCTTCCCTAATTGATGATTAGCTTCCCAATTTTTTTTAGCATTTGAAAATCTAACTGAATAAGGCTTGCACAGATTCAGCTGCCTCAACTCACACTTGTATCTATGCACACGGGCAAGATGCTTGTGCACACAATATGGGATTGATTGTCTCCTTCGCAGGCCCTGTACTGAGGAGAGTTCTGCAGAACACTGTTCTACCACGGACTTTGTATAGAGAACTAGATACTTATGGACAAGTCACAGATGTGTTAAGTGAAGTTTATTTGTGTGTGGCCAACTGTGGAGAGAGCAGCCATGTTTGGCCACTTGTGTGTTTTACCAAGGCTCCATTGCTTAATGTTCTCTTCCCACTCCAGCCCCCAGCTTGGCTTGGGTTCAGGAGGTTTTGCCTGAACCACCACTGCACACACGGGAGTATTTGAAATAAATAATTTGAAGAATTTCTCAAATGCTACTCTGCTTCAATTTCATACAAACACAGAAGATAAGAGCAGGAGGAGAACCTTTGGCCCTTCGGGTCTGTCCCTCCGTCTTCACGCCATTCCCTGGAGCTTCGAAGGGGAATGGGGTTTGTTTGTACAATAGTTCTTAAAAATAAAACCCAAGTATTTTCCCTTTGAATTGAGGCAAATTGTATAGGTGGAAATTTATATCAAGGTTGGGGAGGGTGGGTGGAGGGTCATGTGGAGTATAACCACTGTCACAGGTTGTAAGAACCAACTTCCTGTTTCTGTGCTCTACACCCCATGTGACATACATTGGTGGATGGTGACTTTGTAGAAATTTAAGTTTGAGTTTGTGCCTCTCTGGCTTTTGTCAGTTGTTGTTTTTGGGTCTCTTTCCCCCTCTCTCCCCCCCCCCCCCCCCCCCTGCATGTTGCAAACACCCTAGCTGAGGTGGGGTGTGGTAGGCCTGAGAGGGAGAACATACCCTTCTATTATTTTTGAACAGGAAACAAATTCTTTGCCATGTTCTCCTTGCTGGGCTGTAGTTCCTTTTGTCTCTTGTGTTTTATGTGGTTGGCAGTTAGGCTGGGTTTTTGGGGATTGTTTTGACTGTCTGCTCCTCGACTACATTAACCATGGCTGTTTATTTAAAGGAAGTGTACATGCATTGGGACCTCCAGGTGAGGTTAGAGCTTTCTCCTCCTCCTCCTCCCAGATCTCTCTCTCATCTCTGTCATGCAATCTGATATTATTACATCAACATCATTCATGTACGCTTCTGATGTTAACTACCCCCCCCGCCCCCAAAATCTGGCAAGTCTTTATCCCTGTCATATTTGCACCCTCCTATATCTTGTACCTCCTTTGCGTTTTACTAAAAGTAGCCACAAGTGAATGTGGGTGGTGGCTGTTGACTATTGAAAAGAAAAGGCCCAACACTCTTGTCACCATATTTTCAACAAGGGCGGCTGGAAACCTTACAACCTTTAAAAGGTATTTGGACGGACACTTGAAACATCAGCATTCAAGAACAAGAAAAACAGAAAATGCTGGAAAATCTCAGCAGGTCTGACCACATCTGTGGAGAGAGAATAGAGCCAATGTTTCGAGTCAAGATGACCCTTCGTAAGAACATTCAAGGACATGGGACAAGTGCTGGAAAATGGGATTAGTGTGACTTTAGTGATAGTTATTGTCGGTGCAGACTCGATGGGTTGAAGGATCTTTTCTGCCCTGACTCTGACATGGTGACATAGCTGAAAGGACGTTACATAGAAACTTTCCCCACATTTTCTGTTCTCCTGCCCCCACCCAGGCGATTGCATCGGAGGGATTTTAGCCTGGGATCTTAACTGGATAATGTGCTAGAGGATAAACTTGAGGAATCAAAAGATTTATGGGCGTTGGTTTGTGGGTTTTTTTTATTTGGGGCAGAACTGGTTTGATCCATTCTCTGATCTTTGTTTTTAACCCTCTTTTGACGGGGAAAATTTCCTCCTGTACCCCCCCTCATCTTGTGCATCTTCCTTCAGCCCAATAACATTCTGAGATCTCGACACTCCTTCAATTCTGGCCTCGTGTGCATCCCTGATTTTAGCCGCTCCATGATGGGTGACAGGGCCTTTAGCCACTGAGACCCTTTGCTCTGGAATTTTCTCCCTAAATGTTTTCTGTCTGGCCATCTATCTTTGTCTTTCATCTTCAAGCCACTCCTTAGAATCTACATCTTTGACCGAGCTCTTGGTCACTTGCCCTGAAGAGCTGCTGACTCTCAAAACGTAACCTATTAAACGCTCCACGAAGCACTTTGGGATATTTGGGGTAAATGGAAGTTGTTAGAGATGAAACATGCAGCTTCACTTGGCTGCTACACCTCTGATCATTATGCTGCTGTTAGATTGTTTCAACAGAAGCCCTTGGACAGAGAATTTAATTCAACGAGAGGGAAAAGAATGGTTTTACACGGTGAATTACGATCCAGAGTGCACTGCCAGAAAGTGTGCTGGAAATAGATTTGATAACTTTCAAAAGTGAATCAGATAAATACTTAAACAGGAGCATTGAAAGGAATAAAATTGCAGGGCTACGTGGGAGGAACAGGAGAGCGTGGCTAATTATAGGGGGTACAGCGGGCATGATGGGCCAAATGGCCTCCTGCTGTGTTTTAAGATTCTGTAAGATTAAAAGCAAGAAATGGAAAGTGCAGTTCTGGAAATGTGCAACTACCTTAGCCAGTGTGTAAGATCTGTTAAGAGTTCAGGTGTGTTTCCCATACTCGAGGGTTATCCTGTCCAACTAACGGCCTTGGTCATTTGCTAATACACGTCTAGTTTTAATTTGATTTCCGGCATTTATGGCTTTAATTGATCGCCAGATCAAAAGATCATTTTTGCATCCAGCAGAACTCCGTTGGAGTTTGTCCATATCGTTCTGAATTTAAAAACAAAATCCCTTAAATAATAAAGTTCTTTCTAGTAGTTTAAGAATATGCATTACTGCACAGCAAAACCAAGATAGCAAGAGGGACCTTGTCAGCTGTTCTGTGGAAACTTAATACTGCAAATGATTATTCTTGTTTTGTTGATGATATAATGCATTAATTTGGTGTCAGGCATGGCTCTGTCCTCTGTCAGGAGGTTTGAATACCACTTCAGAGATCTGAGTACATTATCCAGGTTGATGCTCACTCAGGGTTACTGAGAGAACAGTCTGTGTTAAATGAACTGGGTCATCTGAAAGAATGGGTGTAGGTCGCAGGAACAGTTCAGTGCCAGCAGCTGCCAGTGAAGAGGGTCTTGGTCTGTTGAAAAGGGGGTAACTTCTCAGTCCAATGTGGGCGAGGATTGTGCTGATAGTTGTCCATGACAAGCAGCTTGTGACTTGATGCTGATTCAAAGCCTTCACCAACCTGCTGAAATATTTTGATTTGATTTATTTTTGTCACATGTATTGCGATACAGTGCAAAGTATTGTTTCTTGCATTCTATACAGACAAAGTATACTGTTCATAGAGAAGGAAAAGAGAGTCACAGCTAGGGTGTAGAGAAAGATCAACTTAGTGCAAGGTGGATCCATTCAAAAGTCTGATGACAAGCAGTGAAGAAGCTGTTCTTGAGTTGGTTGGTACGTGACCTCAGACTTTTGTACTTTTTTCCCGAAGGAAGAAGGTGGACAAGTGTGTACCTCTTCCACAGAAGAGGAAGAGGCGCACACTTCTTCCTTGGGGTCCTGGATTATGCTGGCTGCTTTTCTGAGGCAGCGGGAAGTGTAAACAGTCAATGGATGGGAGGCTGGTTTGTGTGATGGACTGGGCATCATTCACGGCCCATTGTAATTTCTTGTGGTCTTGAGCAGAGCAGAAGCCATACCAAGCTGTGATAAAACTAGAAAGAATGTTTTCTATGGTGTAAATGTTGGTGAGAGTCGTAGTGAACATGCCAAATTTCCTTAGTCTTCTGAGAAAGTAGAGGTGTTGGTGGGCTTTCTTAACTATAGTGTCAGCAGGGGGGATCAGGACAAGTTGGTGATCTGGACACCTAAAAACTTGAAGTTCTCGACCATTTCTATTTTGTCCCCATTGATGTAGACAGGAGAACAAATTTTCCACTCTGCTTCCTGAAGTCGATGACTATCTCCTTCATTTTGTTGACCTTGAGGGAGAGATTACTGTCGCCGCACCAGTTCACCAGATTCTCTGTTGCATTCCTGTGCACCACAGCAGACTGCAAATAACCAAGTGTTCTTCCCAAACATTTGCTCACCAAAGTGATTAGTGTTTATTAATTATCTGCCTATGGGAGGGCCCAAAATGCTGCCCCAAAGCATTTCCGAAACCTGCATGAGGAGGCCATTCAGTGCATTGGGCTTGTTCTGCTATTCGAGCAGATCTATGCCTCCACTCTATTTGCTCTCCTTGACTGTGATGAGTTTATCCAAAAACAAACGTACTTATCTCCAACTCAACATCCAGTCTTTGGGGGGCTGGAGCCGTTTAAGTTTCTATCACCCTTTATGTAGGGAAAAATAATCTGGTGGTCGTCAGTGCACCAGGTTTGATTTTGCAATGAGTGTAATTTACACACTGCTCTGAATGGGGCGTTAATTCTACCAAGTGTAGGCATGCTGTTTGCAACTGATTTCCTGCAATTATAATTCTAGTAAGAGTTTTAACAACACCAGGTTAAAGTCCAACAGGTTTATTTGGTAGCAAATGCCATTAGCTTTCGGAGCGCTGCTCCTTTGTCAGATGGAATAGATATCTGCTCTCAAACAGGGCACAGAGACACAAAATCAAGTTACAGAATACTGATTAGAATGCGAATCTCTACAGCCAACCAGGTCTTAAAGATACAGACAATGTGAGTGTAGGGAGCATTAAGCACAGGTTAAAGAGATGTGTATGGTCTCCAGACAGGACAGCCAGTGAGATTCTGCAAGTCCAGGAGACAAGCTGTGGGGGTTACTGATAGTGTGACATAAACCCAACATCCCGGTTTAGGCCGTCCTCATGTGTGCGGAACTTGGCTATCAGTTTCTGCTCAGCGAATCTGCACTGTCGTGTGTCGTGAAAGCCACCTTGGAGAATGCTTACCCGAAGATCAGAGGCTGAATGCCCGTGACCGTGATCGCAACAGACACCTCCAGATGCTGAAAGATGCCCTCATGAGAACAGGATTTGGCGCTCGACTCATTGATCGACAGTTCCGACGCACCACAGCGGAAAAACCGCACCGACCTCCTCAGAAGACAAACACGGGACACGGTGGACAGAGTACCCTTCGTCGTCCAGTACTTCCCCGGAGCGGAGAAGCTACGGCATCTCCTCCGGAGCCTTCAACATGTCATTGATGAAGACGAACATCTTGCCAAGGGCATCCCCACACCCCCACTTCTTGCCTTCAAACAACCGCACAACCTCAAACAGACCATTGTCCGCAGCAAACTACCCAGCCTTCAGGAGAACAGTGACCACGACACCACACAACCCTGCCACAGCAACCTCTGCAAGACGTGTCGGATCATCGACACGGATGCCATCGTCTCACGTGAGAACACCATCTACCAGGCACACGGTACCTACTCTTGCAACTCGGCTAACGTTGTCTACCTGATACGCTGCAGGAAAGGATGTCCCGAGGCATGGTACATTGGGGAAACCATGCAGACGCTACAACAACGGATGAATGGGCACCGCTCGGCAATCACCAGGCAAGACTGTTCTCTTCCTGTGGGGGAGCACTTCAGCGGTCACGGGCATTCAGCCTCTGATCTTCGGGTAAGCGTTCTCCAAGGCGGCCTTCACGACACACGACAGTGCAGAGTCGCTGAGCAGAAACTGATAGCCAAGTTCCGCACTCATGAGGACGGTCTAAATCCTGGTTTATGTCACACTATCAGTAACCCCCACAGCTTGCCTCCTGGACTTGCAGAATCTCACTGGCTGTCCTGTCTGGAGACCATACACATCTCTTTAACCTGTGCTTAATGCTCCCTTCACTCACATTGTCTGTATCTTTAAGACCTGGTTGGCTGTAGAGATTCGCATTCTAATCAGTATTCTGTAACTTGATTTTGTGTCTCTGTGCCTTGTTTGAGAGCAGATATCCACTCCATCTGACGAAGGAGCAGCGCTTCGAAAGCTAATGGCATTTGCTACCAAATAAACCTGTTGGACTTTAACCTGGTGTTGTTAAAACTCTTACTGTGTTTACCCCAGTCCAATGCGTTGTAGAATTATAATTCTACACAGCTTTGGGGATGTGTGGAGAGGGCACTCTGGTGGTAAGTGTGGGCAATCGCATTTGAATCATTGAAAGACACTGGGGGTGGGGTATTTTCACCCCCAAAATGGGCAGGTTTGGGTGAGGGATAGAGGGGATGGTTCAAGTGTTAGAAGTCTGAACAAACTATGTTGAAGGCAGACAAGTCTCCAGGGACTGATAGCCTACATCCTAGGGTATTAAAGGAAATCATGATGTGGCGGTGTCGGTGTTGGACTGAGGTAAACCCAGTAAAAAGAAAAAGGAGGCTTATGTTCGGATGAGACGTGAGCACTCGGGTAGTGCACTAGAAAGCTTTAGATTGGCTAAGAGGGAGTTGAAGAGCGAGCTTAGAAGGGCTAAAAGGGGACATGAGAAGACTTTGGCGGATAGGGTTAAAGAGAATCCTAAGGCGTTCTATAGGTATGTCAAGAACAGAAGGTTGGTTAGGGCAAGTTTAGGGCCAGTTATAGATGGCAGAGGGAAGTTATGTGTGGAACCGGAGGAGATTGGTGAAGCATTGAACCAATATTTCTCTTCGGTGTTCACGCAAGGGGACATGAATATAGCTGAGGAGGACACTGGGTTGCAGGGGAGTAGAATAGACAGTATTACAGTTGATAAGGAGGATGTGCAGGATATTCTGGAGGGTCTGAAAATAGATAAATCCCCTGGTCCGGATGGGATTTATCCAAGGATTCTCTGGGAGGCAAGAGAAGTGATTGCAGAGCCTCTGGCTCTGATCTTCAGGTCGTCGTTGGCCTCTGGTATAGTACCAGAAGATTGGAGGTTAGCGAATGTTGTCCCATTGTTTAAGAAGGGGAACAGAGACTTCCCCGGGAATTATAGACCGGTGAGTCTCACTTCTGTTGTCGGCAAGATGTTGGAAAAAATTATAAGGGATAGGATTTATAGTTATTTGGAGAGTAATGAATTGATAGGTGATAGTCAGCATGGTTTTGTGGCAGGTAGGTCGTGCCTTACTAACCTTATTGAGTTTTTTGAGAAAGTGACCAAGGAGGTGGATGGGGGCAAGGCAGTGGACGTGGTATATATGGATTTTAGTAAGGCGTTTGATAAGGTTCACCATGGTAGGCTTCTGCAGAAAATGCAGATGTATGGGATTGGGGGTGATCTAGGAAATTGGATCAGGAATTGGCTAGCGGATAGGAAACAGAGGGTGGTGGTTGATAGTAAATATTCATCATGGAGTGCGGTTACAAGTGGTGTACCTCAGGGATCTGTTTTGGGGCCACTGCTGTTTGTAATATTTATTAATGATCTGGATGAGGGTATAGTTGGGTGGATTAGCAAATTTGCTGATGACACCAAAGTCGGTGGTGTGGTAGACAGTGAGGAAGGGTGTCGTAGTTTGCAGGAAGACTTAGACAGGTTGCAAAGTTGGGCCGAGAGGTGGCGGATGGAGTTTAATGCGGAGAAGTGTGAGGTAATTCACTTTGGTAGGAATAACAGATGTGTTGAGTATAGGGCTAACGGGAGGACTTTGAATAGTGTGGAGGAGCAGAGGGATCTAGGTGTATGTGTGCATAGATCCCTGAAAGTTGGGAATCAAGTAGATAAGGTTGTTAAGAAGGCATATGGTGTCTTGGCGTTTATTGGTAGGGGGATTGAATTTAGGAGTCGTAGCGTTATGTTGCAACTGTACACAACTCTGGTGCGGCCGCACTTGGAGTACTGTGTGCAGTTCTGGTCCCCACATTACAGGAAGGATGTGGAGGCTTTGGAGAGGGTGCAGAGGAGGTTTACCAGGATGTTGCCTGGTATGGAGGGGAGATCCTATGAGGAGAGGCTGAGGGATTTGGGATTGTTTTCGCTGGAAAGGCGGCGGCTAAGAGGGGATCTTATTGAAACATATAAGATGATTAGAGGTTTAGATAGGGTGGATAGTGATAGCCTTTTTCCTCTGATGGAGAAATCCAGCACGAGGGGGCATGGCTTTAAATTGAGGGGGGGTAGTTATAGAACCGATGTCAGGGGTAGGTTCTTTACCCAGAGGGTGGTGAGGGATTGGAATGCCCTGCCAGCATCAGTAGTAAATGCGCCTAGTTTGGGGGCGTTTAAGAGATCCGTAGATAGGTTCATGGACGAAAAGAAATTGGTTTAGGTTGGAGGGTCACAGTTTTTTTTTTTAACTGGTCGGTGCAACATCGTGGGCCGAAGGGCCTGTTCTGCGCTGTAATGTTCTATGTTCTATGTTCTATGTTCTATGTAAGAAGTC
This sequence comes from Mustelus asterias, assembly GCF_964213995.1. Taxonomy (NCBI): domain Eukaryota; kingdom Metazoa; phylum Chordata; class Chondrichthyes; order Carcharhiniformes; family Triakidae; genus Mustelus; species Mustelus asterias. The sequence goes on along the minus strand of NC_135803.1, from coordinate 150,640,054 downwards.
TCACAACACCAGGTTAAAGTCCAACAGGTTTATTTGGTAGCACAAGCTTTTGGAGCGCTGCCCCTTCCTTCATAGGTGAGTGGAGAGTTGGGTTCACAAAGAGGGCATATATGGATACCTACTCAATTACAAGATAATGGTTGTAATGCGAGTCTTGCAGGTAATCAACTGTCTCTGGAGGTTAAGAATACAACTCTCACCAATTTTTACAAATGCACCATTTCTATCACAGCTTGGTATGGCTCCTGCTCAGACCAAGATTGCAAGAACCAACAAAGGGCCGTGAATGTCGCCAGTCCATCACGCAAACCAGCCTCCCATCCATTGACTCCGTCTATACTTCCTGCTGCCTCGGAAAAGCAGCCAGCATAATCAAGGACCTCAACGCACCCCTGACATCCTTTCTTCCATCATCTTCCACTGGGAAAAAGATGCGAAAGGCTGAGGTCACGTACCAACCAACTCGAGAACAGCTTCTTCCCTGCTGCCATCAGACTTTTGAATGGGCCTACCTCGCATTAAGTTGGTCTTTCTCTACACCCTAGCTATGATTGTAACACTACATTCTGCACCCTCTCCTTTCTTTCTCCCCCATGTACGCAATGAACGGTATGCTTTGTCTGTATAGCACAAGAAACAGTCCTTTTCACTTTATACCAATACATGTGACAATAATAAATCAAAAACTTAATCAGATTGGGCTGTAGTAGCCTTTCCTTTGTTGGAATCTTGTGATGATTTTCTGCATACTAATTAGTACCATAGCTGAAAGTTCTCCAAGTCACACGTCATCCTGACTTGGAAGTATATTGTCATTCATTCACTGTTGCTTGGTCAAAATCCTGGAATTCCCCCTCTAACAGCTGCGGTTCAAGAAGTGAGCTCACTTCCACCTTTTCAAGGACAATTATGGGTGAGGAATAAATGCTGGCCTAGCCAGTGATGTTCCTGTCCCAAGAATGAATTTTAAAGACATAATTGGAATCCAGGATGCCTAATGTAAATTTTTTGGATGAGGTATTAAACTGAGGTCATGTTAGCCTGGTCAATGGATGTCAAAGATTCTCAGAGCCATTATCTGAGGAAGCGTCAGAGGAGTTCTTAGAATCTTCAGTGCAAAAGGAGGCCATTCGGCCCATCGAACCTGCACCGGTGACAATCCCACCAGATCCTATTGTAACCCTGTATATTTATCCTCCTAATCCCCCTGACAAGGGGCAATTTAGCATAGCCAATCAACCTAACCTGCACATCTTTGAACTGTGGGAAGAAACCGGAGCACCCGGAGGAAACCCATGCAGACACGGGGAGAACATGCAAACTCCACACAGACAATCACCCGAGGCCAGAATTGAACCCAGTTCCCTGGTGCTGTGAGGCAGCAGTGCTAACCACTGTGCCACTGTCCCGTTCTTCCTGATATCCAGGCCAATATTCATCTGTCAATCAACATAATTAAAACAGATTATCTTGCATTTATCTCGTCATTTGTGGGAGTTTGCTGTGTGTAAATTGACTATGTTTCCCTCAGCTACAATGACTGCACCTCAATAGTGTTCCATTGACTGTAAATCATAAAACAACATCATGATATTGAGATGAGTGCTGTATAAGAAATAGAAGAATGAGTAGGACACATAGCCCGAGCTTGCTTGACTGTCGTGAATGTAGCCCAGTCCGTCACGCAAACCAGCCTCCCATCCATTGACTCTGTCTACACTTCCCGCTGCTTCGGCAAAGCAGCCAGCATAATCAAGGACCCCACGCAGCCCGGACATTCTCTCTTCTGTTGGGAAAAATATACAAAAGTCTGAGGTCACGTACCAACTGACTCAAGAACCACTTCTTCCCTGCTGCCGTCAGACTTTTGAATGGACTTACCTTGCATTAAGTTGATCTTTCTCTACATCCTAACTATGACTGTAACACTACATTCTGCACTCTCTCGTTTCCTTCCCTATGAACGGTATGCTTTGTCCGTATTGCGCACAAGAAACAGTATTTTACACTGTATACTAATACGTGTAACAATAATAAAATAAAATCTTTTATTTCAAGTCCATTTTTCCACCTTATTCACACCTTTGTTGATTTCCTAAGTGCTCCAGTGGTTCGGAGAAGATCTCATTCTAACAGTTGTTTATGAACACGCATGGTGGTGGCACTGAGCCAGATTTCCGCTTGGATTTAGTGAAGTTAAGCCTGTGTGGAGACAGCTGCTCTGGATAGTAAAGCTATTAGAGATTGTGAATTAAGATAGCTTAGGATAATGTTGACACATTCTGATTCACCATTTAAAACAACTGAAGCATTCGCATTAGGAATCGGAGGAAGGAAATCTGCCATCCTTACCTGGTCTGGCCGACATGTGACTGACTCTCAACTGCCCTCAATGGCCCAGCGAGCCCTACAGTTTAAGGGCAATTAGGGATGGGCAATAAATGCTGGCCTTGTCAGCAATGCCCACATCTCGTGAATGAATAAATTAAGGAGGCCGTTCAGCCCTACCAGCCTATCCCGATATTCAATTAGAACATGGCTGGTCTCGATCTTGGCTCCATCAAATGTGTTTGGTAATTAATGTTCCTCTGTGGACATTAAAGACACAATCAAAATGCAAGGATAGCCAGGCTCTCTTTCTTATCTCTGAGAGAAGGCTGAGGGGCGACCTGTAATGAGGTAGAGTAGACACCAAGAGAGTGTTTCCAGTGGGGGAGATCGAGACCATCAATGTGAGGTAGTCACCAAAGAATCAAATCAGGAATTCGGAACAAGCGTCCTCACTCAGAGAGTGGCGAGAATGTGGAGCTCATTATCATAGGGAATGGGTGAGACAAATAGTATTAAAAGGAACACTGAGTAAACGCATGAGGGAGAAGAGAATAGAGGGTTATGATCATGAAGAAAGAAGGGAAGGGGCTTGAGTGGCAAATAAGTACCAGAATGGACTGGTTGGGCTGAAGGGCCTGTTTCTGTGCTGTTACATTTTGTACTTTTGCTCAGTTAACAGATGTTTCTTTGAAGCTAAAGACATGTATCAGGTTGTCCCTTGTGGTTCATCTCTCCAACACCTCCCTCTGTGCAGCCCCCCCCCCCCCCCCCCCCCCCGCCTCCCTTTCAGCACGACCTCTAGGCAGATCTCCAACACCTACTTCAATGCCCCCCCCCCCCCGCTCAATTAACCCAACCTCTGGACAGATCTCCAACACCGCCCCCCCCGCCCCCCCCCCCCGTCCTCCCCCCTGCTCCAGCATGACCTCTGGACAGTTCTCCAGCTCGGTCAGCCTCCTTGGTGCAGGTACCAATTTGAAATCAGTAATGCTTGGAGTGGGGAATGAGTTGTTGGGGGGGGGGGGGGGGTGGTTTGAGGTTGCTGTGACCTCCAGTTATCAATGCCTTAGAAATACACAGCGCAGAATTAGGAAACTAGCCAAGTGTGCGATCCTGTTGAATGGAACGACCCTGCTGTATGGAGATCAGTGGTTTGCTAAACCCAGGCCGATGGCCACAATACTGAGCCCCACTGAGACTGGAGCTTTTAGGAGGGGAGATACTCCGGTCGTCAGCTTGAATTTACACAAATTTGGATTTAAAAGCCTGAGGATTAAAGGATTAGCCAAGGAGTTCTCCGGTCACACGATCTGCAAAATGAATAGGAATTGGTGCAATGAATCCAGATTTTAATACTGTAGGGAGCAATATCAGGGTACGGTTACCAAACTAGGACCCAGAGACCTGGGTTAATACTTCAGAGAAAACGGAATTGAAATCCTATCGAAAAAATTTTTTTTAAGTCTGGAAGTTAAAGATTGGTGTTAATAAAAGAGATCGTGAACCAACTGGTTCACTTGTCTGCTGCCCTTGCCCTTCTAGATGGAAGTGGTCGTGGGTTTGGAAGGTGCTGTCTAAGGAGCCTTGGTGAGTTCTTGCAGTGCATCTTGTAGATGGTACACACTGCTGCCATGGTGTGTCAGTGGTGGAGGGAATGACTGTTGAAGGTGGTGGTTGGGGTGTCAATCAAGCGGGGCTGCTTTGTCCTGGATGGTGTTGTTCTTCTGGAGTGTTGTTGGAGCTGCATCCATCCAGGCAAACGGAGAGTGTTCCATCACACTCCTGACTTGTACCTTGTAGATGGTGGACAGGCTTTGGGGAGGCAGGAGGTGGGTTACTCACCGCAGGCTCTCAGCCCCTGACCTGTTCTCGCAGCCATAGTGTTTATATGGCTAGTCCAGTTCAGTTTCTGGTCAATGGTAACCCTCCCCTGCCTGAGATATTGATAGTGGGCGTTTCAGTGTTGATAATGCCATTCTATGTCAAGGGGAGATGGTGGATTCTCTCTTGTTGATGATCATTATCCAGCACTTGTGTGGTGTGAATGTACAAGCCTGAATGTTGTCCAGGCCTTGCTGCGTGGACTGCTTCAGTACCTGAGTCATTGTGAACGGTCATAGAGTTTTATAGCACAGAAAGAGGCCCTTTGGCCCATCATGTCTGCCAGCCATTAACCATTTATCTGTTCTCATCCCATTTTCCAGCACGTAGTCCGCAGCTTTGTTTGCTACGGCATTTCAAGTGCTCATCTAAATGCTTCTTAAATGTTGTGAGGGTTTCCACCTCTACCACCCTTTCAGCAGTGAGTTCCAGATTCTCACCAGCTTCTGGATTAAAATGTTTCACCTCAAATCCCCTCTAATCTCTTGCTCCTTACTTTAAATCTCTGCCCCCTGGTTACTGACCCCTCTATTGAGGGGAAAGGTTCCTTCCTATCCACCCCATCTGTGTCCCTCATAATTTTGTACGCCTCCATCAGGTCCCCCCTCAGCCTTCTCTGCTCCAAGGAAAACCGCCCCAGCCTATCCAGCCTTTCTTCACAGCTGAAATGCTCCAGCCCAGGCAACATCCTGGTGAATCTCCTCTGCACCCTCTCCAGCTCAATCACATCCTTCCTATAGTGTGGTTACCAGAGCTGCACACAGTACTCTAGCTGTGTCCTAATGAGTGTCTTACACAGCCCATCATAACCTCCCTGCTATTATATTCTAGTAAAGGCAAGTATCCCATTTACCTTCTTTAACCATCTTATCTACCCATCCTGCTGCCTTCAGGGATCTTTGGAAATGCACCCCAACTTCCCTCTGGTCCTCCATACTTCCCAGCATCCTACCATTCATTGTGTATTCTCTTGCCTTGTTAGACTTCCCAAAATGCATCACCTCACACTTTTCAGGGTTAGATTCCATTTGCCACTGTTCTGCCCGTCTGACCCGCCCGTCTATATCATCCAATAATCTAAGGCTTTCCTCCTTGTTATTTACTGCACCACCAATTTTTGTGTCATCTGCAAACTTACTGACTACATTCCCCACATTCATGTCTATATCATTAATATACAATACAAATGGCAAGGGACCCAGGACTGATCCCTGTGGTACACCACTGGATACAGGCTTCCAGTCACAAAAGCAACCTTCGACCATCACCCTTTGCCTCCTGCCACTAAGCCAATTTTGGATCCAATTTGTCGAATTGCCCTGGATCCCATTACCACCTTGACCAGTCTCCCATGTGGGATCTTGTCAAAAGCTTTACTGACACCATGTAGACTACATCCACTCACTGCCTTCATGTGCACACCTAGACACCTCCTGGTGTTGAACATTGTGCAGTCAACAGCGAACATCCCCATTTCTGACCTTAAGATGGAAGGAAGGTCATTGATGAAGCAGCTGAAGATGGTTGGGCCTAGGACACTATCCTGAGGAAATTCTGCAATGATGAATGGGACTGAGATGATTTACCTTCAACCATCTTCCTTTGTGCCGGGTATGGGATGTTTTCCCCCTGATTGCCATTGACTCCAGTTTTACGAGGGCTTCTTGATGCTCCACATGGCCAAATGCTGCCTTGATGTCAAGGGCTGTCACTCTCTCCGCTGCACTGGAGTTCACTTTCTTTATTCTTGTTGAATTTAGTTGCCATATTGGAGGGGGAGTTTGGGAATTCTGGTGCGGTCAAAAGCCATCAACAACCTCCGTTTCATCCCATCAGCTGGGTTGAAATAAAATCCTGAATAAAGTTTTGCTGCCAAGATGGTCGAGTGCTTCAGGTTTCTAAGTGCTTAGAACACCAACAATATGTCCTGGTCCCTCCACACTGACGCTATAGTTAAGAATCCCCATCAACGCCTCTACTTTCTCAGAAGGCTAAGGAAATTTGGCATGTCCACTACGTTTTTACAATTTTTACAGATGCAACAAAGAAAACATCCTTTCTGGGTTGTATCACAGCTTGGTATGGCCCCTGCTCTGTCCAAGACCGCAGGAAACTACAAAGGGTCAAGAATGAAGCCCAGTCCATCACACAAACCAGCTTCCCATTCATTGACTCCATCTATACTTTCTGTTGCCTCAGGAAAGCAGCCAGCAGGTGACATGGTGGCACAGTGGTTAGCGCTGCTGCCTCACAGCATCAGGGACCTGGGTTTGATTCCCGACTTGGATGACTGTGCAGAATCTGCATGTTCTCCCCGCGTCTGTGTGGGTTTCCTCCGGGTGCTCCAGTTTCCTCCCACAGTTTGAAAGATGTGCTGGTTAGGTCATTGGCCATGATAAATTCTCCCTCAGTGTACCCGAACAGGTGCCGGAATGTGGCGCCTAGGGGATTTTCACAGTAACTTCATTACAGTGTTAATGTAGCCTACTGGTGACACTAATAAATGAACTTCAAACTGTAAGCATAATCAAGGACCCCATGCATACTCTTTCACCTTCTTCCATTGGGAAAAAGATATAAAAGTCTTAAAACATATAGTAACAGATTCAAGAACAGCTTCTTCCCTGTTGCCATCAGACTTTTGAATTGTCCTATTATATATTAAGCTGAACTTCCTCTCCACCCTACTTGTTACTGCAATACTATATTCTATACCCTCTCCTTTTTCTTTTGCTCTATGTACTTTATGAACAGTATGTTTTGTCTGTATAGCGCGCAAGAAACAATGCTTTTCACTGTATCCCAATACATGAAAATGCTTGAATCTATCATTAAGGAAGAAATAGCGAGACATCTGGATATAAATTGTCCCATTGGTAAGACGCAGCATGGATTCATGAAGGGCTGGTCATGTTTGACTAATTTGGTGGAATTCTTTGAGAACATTACATGTGCAGTGGACAATGGGGAACCTGTGGATGTGGTGTATCTGGATTTCCAGAAGGCATTTGACAAGGTGCCGCACCAAAGACTGCTACATAAGATAAAGGTGCACAGTGTTACGGGTAATGTATTAGCATGGATAGAGGATTGGTTAACTAACAGAAAGCAAAGAGTGGGGGTAAATGGGTGTTTTTCTGGTTGGCGATCAGTGACTAGTGGTGTGCCTCAGGGATCAGTGTTGGGACCGCAATTGTTTATGATTCACACAGATGATTTGGAGTTGGGGACCAAGTGTAGTGTGTCAAAATTCACAGATGACACTAAGATGAGTGGCAGAGCAAAGTGTGCAGAGGACACTGAAAGTCTGCAAAGGGATATAGATAATCTAAGTGAGTGGGCAAGGGTCTGGCAGATGGAGTACAATGTTGGTAAATGTGAGGTCACCCATTTTGGTAGGAATAATAGCAAAATGGACTATTATTTAAATGGTAAAAAATTGCAGCATGCTGCTGTGCAGAGGGACCTGGGTGTCCTTGTGCAGGAATCTCAAGGAGTTGGTTTGCAGGTGCAGCAGGTAATTAAGAAGGCAAATGGAATTTTGTCCTTCATTGCCAGAGGGATGGAGTTTAAAAACAGCGAGGTTATGTTGCAGCTGTATAAGGTGCTGGTGAGGCCACACCTGGAGTACTGTGAACAGTTTTGGTCTCCTTACTTGAGAAAGGATATACTGGCATTGGAGGGAGTGCAGAGGAGGTTCACGAGGTTGATTCCGGAGTTGAGAGGATTGGCTTATAAGGAGAGACTGAGTAGACTGGGGCTATACTCATTGGAATTCAGAAGAATGAGGGGATATCTTATAGAAACATATGAGATTATGAAGGGAATAGATAAGATAGAAGCAGGGAAGTTGTTTCCACTGGCGGGTGAAACTAGAACTAGGGGGCATAGCCTCAAAATAAGGGGAAGCAGATTTAGGACTGAGTTGAGGAGGAACTTCTTCATCCAAAGGGTTGTGAATCTGTGGAATTCCCTGCCCAGTGAAGCAGTTGAGGCTACCTCATTGAATGTTTTTAAGGCAAGGATAGATAGATTTTTGAACAGTAAAGGAATTAAGGGTTATGGTGAGCGGGCGGGTAAGTGGAGCTGAGTCCACAAAAAGATCAGCCATGATCTTATTGAATGGCGGAGCAGGCTCGAGGAGCCAGATGGCCTACTCCTGACCCTAGTTCTTATGTCCTTATGTATGTGACAATAATAAATCAAATCCAAGTATGGGTTTTGAAGCTTTGGAGCTGCAGTAATTCAGGTGCAGCACAAGGTGGCAGTACTTTCCACTTCCTATCCAAAGTACTGTCCCTGAAAGCGGAAATGATGGTATGGGAGCTGCAATAAAGGGGACAGCTCTTGCATTTATATAGTGCCTTTCACAACTGCAGGATATCCCAGAGTGCTTCACAGCCAGTATATTGTGAAGTGTAGTCACCATTCTAATGTATAAAATTCAGCATAGTCCCCACACACAGTAATTCGATAATGACCGGATCATTTGCTTTAGTGATGAAATATTGGGCAGAACTCCCCTGCTCTTCTCTAAAATACAGTTGTGGAAACTTTACTGCCTCTGTGGGAGGGCAGAATGAGCCTTGTTTTACTGTGCTGTGACTCCCAGGTATACAGGAGGGAGACGCAGACAATCATGTAACAGCAGGGGGTGCTGGTTTCCCAGTTTGGTCTTGATGTGAAACAAACTGCAACCAGTGACACTGTTGTTCCCGATTGGAATGGAACTGCTGGAATGATCACGCCTGGAGACCACTCTGCCATAGGTGACTGAGATTAATTCCCTCCCCAATAATTTGTCAACGGTATATAGGGTGGCACAGTGGTTAGCACTGCTGCCTTACAAATCCAGGGACCCAGGTTCGATTCCTGGCTTGGGTCACTGTCTGTGCGGAGTTTGCATGTTCACCCCGTGTCTGCGTGGGTTTCCTCCGGGCGCTCCGGTTTCACACAACACAGATCAAAGAAGATTACAGCACAGGAACAGGCCCTTCGGCCCTCCAAGCCTGCACCGACCATGCTGCCCACCTGAACTAAAAAAAACCCTACTCTTCCAGGGACGTATCCCTCTAATCCCATCCTATTCATGTGTTCCTCCCACAGTCTGAAAGACATACTGGTTAGGTGCATTGGCTGTGCTAAATTCTCCCTCAATGTGCCTGAACAGGTGCCAGAGTGTGGCAAGTAGAGGATTTTATAAAATAAATTTTAACAATAATTTGTATTTATATGGAGCCTTTAACATAATAAATCACCCCAAGAAACTTCACAGGAGTGTTATGTATGGAACAAAGTCTGATGCTCAGCCAACAATATAGGAGGACACAACCAAAAGCTTGGTCAAAGAGGTAGCTTACAGGAGCATCTAGAAGAAGGAAAGAACAGTAAAGAGGCAGTGAGGTTTAGGAAGGGAATTCCAGAGCTCTGAGTTTCAGCAGATCCCAGATTTTAATAACGGTTAAAAACTGGGAAGTGAGAATACTGACATAGAATCCCGACAGTGCAGAAAGAGGCCATTCGGCCCATCGGGTCTGCACCGACCACAATCCCACCCAGTCCCTGTCCCTGTAGCTCCACTTATTTACCCTGCTGGTCCCCCTGACACTAAGAGGCAATTTAGCATGGCAAATCAACCTATCCCGCACATCTTTGGAGTGTGGGAGGAAATCGGAGCACCCGGAGGAAACCCACGCAGACACGAGGAGAATGTGCAAACTCCACACAGACAGTGACCCAAGTTGGGAATTGAATCCGGGTCCCTGGCGCTGTGAGGTAGCAGTGCTAACCACTGCGCCACCATGCAGCCCACACTATTAGGTCCAAACTTTCTTTTTCCCGATTGGGATGAAGTCACGGCTGCCCATGATGGAGCGATTGACAATCAAGAACTCTCCTTCACTTGCTGCGTTTTGCTGGAGAAATCAGCATCCCTTTACTGCAGTAGTTTAGATAATGGGTTCTGTCTGCTGCACTTTGCAGAGGCTCTGTTTAAATACACCCTGTACACTGTTTATAAAGCGTCTGTGGAGTAAGTAGGGTTGAGCTGCTCCAAGAATCAGCTTTGGCTCAGTTAGTAGCTCTCTCTCGCCTCCAAGTCACAAGGTTCTGGGTTCAAGCCCTATTCCGGGCATAGAACACCAAAGTCCCAGATGACACAGCATTGAAGGAATGCTGCATTGGTGGAGGTGCTGGGGCAGCACGGTGGCACAGTGGTTAGCACTGCTGCCTCACAGCGCCAGGGACCTGGGTTCAATTCCCGAGCTCGGGTCACTGTCTGTGTGGAGTTTGCACATTCTCCTCGTGTCTGCGTGGGTTTCCTCCGGGTGCTCCAGTTTCCTCCCACAGTCCAAAGATGTGCGGGTTAGGTTGATTGGCCATGCTAAATTAACCCTAGTGTCAGGGGGGATTAGCAGGGTAAATGTGTGGGGAGTTACGGGAATAGGGCCTGGGTGGGATTGTGATCAGTACAGACTCGATGGGCCAAATGGCCTCCTTCTGCACTGTAGCGATTCTATGATTTTAGATGTCAGGGGAATAGAAAAGACTCCATTGGGACTGTCTGAAAGGGGCGGCAGGAGTGGCCTGGTCAATATTTACCCCATAATCAACATCACAAAAACTGATAATCTGATCATCAGAATAAAAGCACAGTGCTGGAAAATGAAATAAAAACTGAAAATGCTGGAAAAACTCTGCAGGTCTGGCAGCATCGGTGGAGAGAGAAACCGAGTTAACTTGGGAGTCCAATCTGACCCTTCTACAGAACTCTCGTCATATCACAGCACTGTCTATGGGAGCTTGCTGTGCCTCAATTGGCTGTTGCGTTTTCTGCATCACGACAGTGACTACGCTTGGAAAGCACTTCATTGGCTGTACAGCACGTTGGGACGAGAAAGGCGCTTCATAAATGCAAATCTCTCTGATTTATTTCATAGTTAGATTTCGGCTGCAGATGCCCTGTTTGTGAACAGAACTCCCACTTACCTGATGAAGGAGCAGCGCCCCGAAAGCTAGTGGCTTTTGCTACCAAATAAACCTGTTGGACTTTAACCTGGTGTTGTGAGACTTCTTACAGGGGAGGTCCCAGAGGATTGGAGAATAGCCAATGTTGTTCCTTTGTTTAAGAAGGGTAGCAAGAATAATCCAGGTAATTACAGGCTGGTGAGTCTTACATCAGTGCTAGGGGACTTATTGGAGAGGATTCTTTGAGACAGGATTTACTCCCACTTGGAAATAAGTGGACATATTAGTGAGAGGCAACATGTTTTTGTGAAGGGGGGGCGTCGTGTCTCACGAACTTGATCGAGTTTTTCGAGGAAGTGATGAAGATGATTGATGAGGGTAGGGCAGTGGCTGTTGTCTACATGGACTTCAGTAAGGCCTTTGACAAGGTCCCTCATGGCAGACTGGTGCAGAAGGTGAAGTCGCATGGGATCAGAGGTGAGCTGGCAAGGTGGATACAAACCTGGCTCGGTCAAAGAAGACAGAGGGTAGCAGTGGAAGGGTGCATTTCTGAATGGAGGGCTGTGACAAGTGGTGTTCCTCAGGGATCAGTGCTGGGACCTTTGCTGTTTGTAATATATATAAATGATTTGGAGGAAAATATAACTGGTTTGAGAAGTAAATTTGCGGATGACACAAAGGTTGTGGATTTGTGGATAGTGATGAGGACCATCAGAGGATACTGCAGGATATTGATCGATTGGAGACGGGCGGAGAGATGGTAGATGGAGTTTAATCCAGACAAATGTGAGGTAATGCATTTTGGAAGGTCTAATACAGATAGGAAATATACAGTAAATGGCAGAACCCTTAAGAGTATTGATAGGCAGAGGGATCTGAGTGTACAGGTACACAGGTCACTGAAAGTGGCAATGCAGGTGGAGAAGGTAGTCAAGAAGGCATACGGCATGCTTGCCTTCATCAGCCAGGGCATTGAGTTTAAAAATTGGCAAGTCATGTTGCAGCTTTACAGAACCTTAGTTGGGCCGCACTTGGAATATAGTGTTCAATTCTGGTCACCACACGACCAGAAGGATGTGGAGACTTTGGAGAAGTGTTGTGCCTGCCGCACAGTCTGTTTTAACCCTTATACGGTGGACAAATAACTGCGAGTAGACGTCTTGTTAGTACAACCAATATTTATTTAAGACTCACAATCATTAATCACCCACCCAACCAACAATAAGTTATCTTTACAGAAAGTACTAGAGTTCAAGTCCAATACTAGACCTTGACTTAACTTTGCGTGACTGGCAAGTACCCAAGCAGATATTGGCCTTTATCTGTGTGCTGGTCTCTGCATAGTCTGGCACTCTGGCTCTGGTCTTCCTTCCTTCTCGGGTGTGGTGGCTCTCCTCGTGCTGGTTGTCGCTGGCGGTGGTCACCGGTGTTGCAGCTCATTCGTGGGGTCAGAGAGAGAGAGAGAGAGCTTCTGTTGTGCAGCATCTTTTATCCCTCCTTGGTTTTGTGTCCTTTTGGGCAGTCTCCTGATCCTTGTCAATCAATCGATCAGGGCTTGATCACCCTGATCGATGAGAGTCCAGTCAGGTGCTTCCACACCAACCTCTGGGTGTGTACCCAACGGCCATGCCTGTAGGTGCTGGACGCACATAGGTCACACACCTCCCTCCCAAATAAGGGGTTAAGGTAAACAAGTCTGTTTGACCAGAATGTGTCCATTGTCTTTGGGATGGCCTATTTCCTGTGTATTCACTCGTCTGGGTTGCAGCCTGTTTATCTCTGTCTTTTAGGCTGCAACCTGTCATTTTAGTTCTTGCCCAATTGTCCCAGAATGCTTTACAAATCGCCATTTTAGATGGTCCGTTTGGCCACAGAGGGTACAGAAAGGATTTACCAGGATGTTGCCTGGTATGGAGGACACTAGCTATGAGGAGAGGTTGGAGAAACTTGGTTTGTTCTCACTGGAATGATGGAGGTTCAGGGGCGACCTGAAAGAAGTCTACAAGATTATGAGGGGCATGGACAGAGTGGATAGTCAGAAGCTTTTTCCCAGGGTGGAAGAGTCGATTACTAGGGGGCACAGGTTTAAGGTGCGAGGGGCAAGGTTTAAAGGAGATGTACGAGGCAAGTGTTTTACACAGAGGGTAGTGGGTGCCTGGAACTCGCTGCCGGGGGAGGCAGTGGAAGCAGATACGATAGTGAGTTTTAAGGGGCGTCTTGACAAATACATGAATAGGATGGGAATGGAGGGATATGGTCCCCGGAAGGGTGAGGGGTTTTAGTTCAGCCGGGCAGCGTGGTTGGTGCACGCCTGGAGGTTCCTGTGCTGCAATTTTCTTTGTTTTTTATCTTTGGACTGTGGGAGGAAACCAGAGCACTTGGAGGAAACCCACGCAGACACGGGGAGAATATATATTGTCGCATATATTGGGATACAGTGAAAAGTATTGTTTCTTGCACGCTATACAGACAAAGCATACCGTTCATAGAGTACATAGGGGAGAAGGAAAGGAGAGGGTTCGGAATGTAGTGTAGCTGGGGTGTAGAGAAAGATCAACTTAATGCGAGGTAGGTCTATTCAAAAGTCTGATGGCAGCAGGGAAGAAACTGTTCTTGAGCCGGTGAGGGTGAACTCGTAACAAAACTAAAAAGTCTCTCTCTCTTTGGAGAGGGGACAGACACATTACAGAGTGGAGAGCTCTTGGTTTAACCCCTGCCCTGTGTGTATGTGTTTTTTGGGGGCTGTTTTGCTGGTTCTTGTGACAGTCTGGTGGGGGGGACCAGGAAGAACTGATTGTTCGCTGATTGGCCCGCCCCTTATTTCTCTCGCATGACACAAGCGAACAATATTCTTGGAAAGTTCCTGGAAATATATCAAAGGCATTTCCGCCTTGACATGTGACGCATTCTTGGCCCAAAGCCGGAGCAGAAACTGAGGTGTGGAGGGAGTGAATCTTTAAAACAAAACACACTGGGGGTTGCAATGAGTTAAGACAGCACACACTTCAACCCTCAAAAGGACTCAGATCCCACCGTGCCCAGGTAATAGGCAGGACTTCTGATCTTATCCCCATTCTTTGTGTGTCTGTATCCGTTCACAGTTGCTGGCGAGAAATTCTAGGAATTTCCATTCTTGGAATGGGTATTATTGGGGTAACCGAGTGGCGGGTTGCCTCCTCCTCCTCCTCCCCCTCCCTATTTCTACCAATTCTCGCTCTCCCGCCAGTCAGTCTGTCTTCAAGCCTTTGAGTTTACTGCGCTCAGAGCTGGCACGTTTACCAAACCTGCCTGCTCTATTCCATTTCTAGCAGAG